>NC_048443.1:13456902-13609402 GCF_004353265.1 Vitis riparia
TACATTGAGTATAATATGATTACTTTATTAAATTCTATTTCTATGATTTTGACCTTTTTAGAACAATAGTCAAATTGTCCGAGGACTTTGGTGAACGTGAGTTGGGAGAAGATTGAAATTTAAGGTAGTCGATAAATTTGAGAGGTAGCTAAGTTTAGTATTCAAGTATACATTTATTTTTAATGAATTCTAATTCTTTATTTTACAATCCAATGCTTATTGGAATTGAAGTTTGCTATTTATTTTATAAATTTAGTATATTTGTAAATACTTTTAATTTGTCTAATTATGCTTGTAATTTTTATTATTTTTAGAAAAGTATTCACAACTTAAATCTTTTAATAAAAAAAAAAATGAAGCTGGTTGTTTCAATTGAAAATTGGGTAAGTGTTTTTTGAATATGTTTTTTCTTAATTTTTAGTTTAACCAAATATTAATTTTAGAATGATTGGAATTCTTTAAGGAATAAAATCTTCTATATTTTTTTTAAATATTAGAGTTTGTTTGAACGTGTAATTTAAAAACAATTTTCTATTTTAAAAAACACAAAATTGTTTTTAAAAAATTCTAATATTGTTTGGTCATTGTTCTTTATAAAAAAAAAATTAAAAACAAAATAAAATAGAAAACAAGGAAAAGTTGTTTTCACTAATTTTTAAAAACAAAAGGAAAATATAAACCTATTTGACCATGTTTTCTAAAACTTGTTTTTAAAAATGGATTTTAAATTAAAGAATAAAAAACAGTTTTTAAGAACAAGTTTAAAAAAATATGACAAACCACCCTAAATTAGTATTCTAAAATGAAATGCATTTTCTTTATTTTATAGTCCAATGTTCATAGGAATTGGAGATTACAGTTCTTTATTTTATAATCAAATATTTATAATAATTGGAGACTACACTTTTTTATTTTATCATGCAATGACTATAGGAATCAAAGATTCTTACTTATGACATAAATTTAGTATTTCTACACATGCTTTTAATTTGTCTTATTTTGTTTCTTTTAAATTTTATTTTTGATCGATATTCACAACTTTAAATTTTATAATAAGAAAAATAAAGATATTATTTTAATTGAAATTGGGGCAAGTGTTTTTTGGGGTTTTTTTTTTTTGTTTACTTTTAGTTTAGCTGAATCCTCGTTTTGGGATTAGTAGAATTTTCTCACAATCTTTGTTTATTTTATTTTTTTAAATACCAACCAATATTCTTAAAGAAATTTTAATCGACTATATTTAACAATTTGAAAATGGAATACCAAGCATTTTTGGGAGATCAAAAAATAATTTTTGATTCTTAATAAGATATTTCTCTTTTTATTTGCCCATGATTTCTTTGTATTATGGCTTGATATTATATTCCAAAAGGACAGTTTTTTCTTGTGTAAGTATATTGATAAAAATAAAGAAAATTGACAAGGAAAGTGTGGAAGTATTGATGACAATGTGATTTTTTTTTAGTACCCACCTCGTTTCACCTTTAATAGAAATGGTTTTGGATAAAGATAAATAAGTTCAAATGAGTTTGGAAAGTTTTTAAAAACTTCAGACATATTTAAGATGTGTTCGAGTATGACTTTGTCTACCCCGTCCCTGTATATAATTTAAATAAAAAAACGTTTTAGTTGACTTTTTTTCTTTTTCAACTTCTTTTCATAAAAATAAATTATAAATATTTATAATATTTTTATTTATAAATTATATTTATTTTTAATAATTTTTTTTTAAAAAAAAAACTTATCCTCACCTCATCCTATTTAATTTTTTTTTCTATGTGGATGAATATATATATAAATAAACGGGATAAAGTTGGGATGCGAAGGTGATCCATCCTAACTTGTTCAATTGTCATTTCTATATATGCAAATGAAAAGTATGTTTGGATAAGTAATCTAGTTTGTATTGATTTTTTTTTTTTTTAAATTCATCTACTTTTCATAAAATTGGTAAAGTGAAAGTTATATCATGTTGCAATGAATTTGAATCAAACCCATACTTAAGAATGAGTGTCAACAAGTTGATTATGTTAATTGTTGACTTGACAAGAGAATTTCGAAGATAATAATAAAGAATTCCTAAGTATTATAGATGTTAAGAAAAAAATTATTTAAATTATATATAGAATGATTAACTCAAAAATTATCATAAATTTAATGTGAAAGAAACCGATAATGTGTTTAAATAAAATTTGGTACATACCTTTAAGATAATATTTATTTTATTTTATTTAGAAAAATTGGTTTTAAAAAGAATTTTACTATCTAAAATTTTGGTATGGAAAAGTGTAACCTTATTTATTTTCCATCATAACCATTTTTTTTTTTGTTCTAATTCAATTATTCGATTCTATATCTCTTCTTAATTTTATAGAAGGATTTAAAATAAATAAATTTATATATTGATTTTTTTATTAGACTTTTCTTTCATATTACCTCACGTGCATTGCACGTGAACACTTGCTACTATATAAAAGTAAACAAGCCAAGCGAGGGGAGGGTTTAGTTTGTGGCTAAACTAGTCTTGTGAGACCCTAGGAGGCTAGTCTTGTAAGAACTTGCGACTCTCCCACCAAAACCTCCTTTTTGGAACCACTCCAGTCTCCACGCTCTCTCTCACTCTTCCAAAACCCTAAAAACCCCCAAAACCCCAAAACCCTAGCCAGTTCCACCCCAACACCACCCAAATCCAAGAAAGATGTCGATGTCTAAAAGTTCAAAGATGCTTCAATACATCAACTACAGAATGCGAGTGACCATCCAGGATGGCCGTCAACTCGTCGGAAAGTTCATGGCATTCGACCGCCACATGAACCTCGTCCTGGGCGACTGCGAAGAGTTCAGAAAATTGCCTCCAGCTAAGGGTAAAAAGAACGAAGAACGCGAAGAACGACGAACCCTAGGCCTTGTTCTCCTCAGAGGAGAAGAGGTCATTTCCATGACCGTAGAGGGTCCGCCCCCTCCCGAAGAGTCCCGCGCCAAAGCCGTCGGCGCCGCTGCCATGGCCGGTCCTGGCATCGGCCGTGCTGCCGGTCGTGGAATCCCCACCGCTCCCCTCATTCAGGCTCAGCCTGGCCTCGCTGGACCCGTTCGCGGAGTTGGTGGCCCTGCGCCAGGCATGATGCAGCCTCAGATCTCGCGCCCGCCGGTGCCCCAGCTATCTGCACCGCCCATGACTTACCCGGCCGCGCCGGTAATTCGGCCTCCCGGACAGATGCCTGGATACCCCGGGCAGGCACCTCCCCAGATTGCACGTGGCCCACCGCCTCCCGTGCCTGCTCAGTTCGCTGCTAGGCCCGGAGGAGCACCGCAGCCTCCCTTCCAGGTTCCCCCACCGCAGTATGGGGGCCGGCCAATGGTGCCGCCCCCTCAGATGATGAGAGGTCCGCCACCTCCACCTCGGCCTGGAATGCAGGCCCCACCACCGCCTCGTCCTGGAATGCCACCTCCACCAGGCAGTGGTGTCCCTGTTTTTGGACCACCTCGTCCCGGCATGCCACCTCCGCCAAATCCTCCGCAACAGCAGTAGAAGTTTAGGTATGTGGTTTATTTGTTTATTGTCTGGTTAATGTATTGATCACCTGATTTCTGTGTTTAGTGTTCACTTTTCTACTGTGATACTTGCAATATGAATTGTTTGCTTATTGATAAGTTTTTGGTTACATATTTGGTTTTTCTTTAGGAGACCTAGTAATTTAGATGTTACATCCAATAGGCATGATGATAATTTTACCTGACATCTTAGAGATGTTCCATCAGTTATACATGAGCCAATGCTTGCTTGCCACTTGCAACCTCCAAGCTATTAGATGCAAAATGTGTACTTCATTTGCCTAGAAAAGATACTCTGATAAAAGGATGTATCTAGTATGGTTCCTTTCTCCTTTCTCCTTTCTCCTTTCTCAGCTCCGTGGTGGTGAACTAACTAGTGTTCCCTTGTTGTTTTTGGGTGAAACACTTTGTTCTTTTCTGATTGTTTATTTGTTTGTTGGGCCTAGAACCCACAGATAATAAACTCTACATCATGAATGGGTTTCCTTTTAGTTCCCTGAAGTATGCTTCAGCATTGTTATTATTTCTTCTAAGATCTTTGGACAAGTGGATTCTAGACCTTTATTGTTTGTTATTATTATTATAAGCCTTTATTATTATTATTGATGATGATAGCCAGCTTATTAGATACAAAAAAGATGCCCCCAAGTACAAGTAAGGTATACAGAGATTGACTTTCTCAATATTCGGAGCTCATAATGCTAATACATATTCCCAGTTTGGGTGGCCACTGTATACTCCCTGTATACTTCGGGATGCTGTTTGGGTGTTTCCTTTTAATACATACTCCTTTGTTGTATCTATCAAAAAAAAAAAAAAAAAAATGAATAATGCTAATACACTTGCTTTGGGGAAAAATAGAAAACGCCTACTAACTCTTTAGCTCCAAAGCCCAAAATGAATATCATACTTTTGGATGTTAACTTTCAAAATAGGTGTGGCATATCATCAAGAACTTGTTGTGGGCTATCATTGAAATCCTATCCTCTATCTTACCTTGGTTTCTAATATATAATCTCCATCCGGGTAGGGGGTAGATAAAAGGGGAAGATGGGAGGGGCATTCCGTGATTAGTCTCATTATTAAATGAGAAAATTAATTTGATGAAAAAATTGTAAATAGATTTTTAAAAACATGTTCTAATATTGAAAATTAATTTGATGAAAAAATTATAGATAAATTTTTAAAAACATTTTCTAATAAAAATATTTGATGTAAAATCTTATTAAAATTATAATAAAATTAATAATTTCTTTCAAAGGTTTTTAGATTTTTTTTCAAATAAATGAATGTAAGTATATTGAGAGAAATTTAAGATAGTTTTAGTGGAAAGTTACATGAATATTAGGTGATCGTTTTTATAGGAAAAAATCAAATATATTAAAAATATCTAACCAAAGGGCATGCAAAAGCATATATGGCATGTACAAAGGTGCTAAAAGGCTAAAAAAAACAAGGAGGGACACAAAAAACAACTCCCTCACCCTACTTAGAGCTTAGTCAATCAATGAAGTCCAGTATTGTATAATCTTTTATATACACTCTAAGCAACTCCAAAATCATATATTTCTTGATCCATTTTATTTCAGTATTTTCAATCATTCTCTCATTCCTCTCTTTTCAAATGGCCTGAATTAAGTACAAGGAGTTGCCTTCCAAACTTTTTTCCTCTTCTTCCTAACAAAGGATTCATGCCAACTCACAAGGACATTTCTTATTGACCAATGTCTTCAATTTTATTGTACATATATTATTTTCTTATAAAAGAAAAAGACTTATTTAGTATGTACATTATTAATTGTTTTATGATCTCTAGAGTTCCATCCAAAATTTCATTTTTTTTTAATTTTTATAATTTTATCGAAATTTACATTTGTATTGATATGTCCATTGAGATTTTTATACATTTGGTCCACAAATATGTCCATGGATATCAATATTTTTTACCTTGGTAATGAGGTAATAGGATGCTTTGAGGCTATTTGGCAAGATAGGAGAGTGGGGTGATTGGGCATCCTTAATAAAGCTCTTTTGGGAAAATAGTCCTAGAGATTTGTGTGTGAAAGGAAACTCTCTTTGGAAACGGGTTATTGTAGGAAAGTAAAAGTAGGAAGAAGGGGGGTGATGCACTAAAGAAGTGAGAGAAGGGTATGACGTGGGGGTGTGGAAAACAATTTGAGGTGGATGAGAGGTACTTACGAATAAAACAAGTCTCAGTGTTGGCTTCAACAACAAGATGAAGTTCTGGATAGACAAGTGGTGTGGAGATACACCTTTGAGGGAATCATTTCTAGATCTTTATTCTATAGCCTCTTTAAAAGATGCTTAAGTGGTTGATGTCAGGGTGGTGGTAGCTAGGGGCCCTAGGTTTGTTAGATAGTTACATGGTTGGGAGCTCGAGGAGATGTATTTTTTGGGAGATTGTATGACCACTCCACTAGTTTGGGCTTTGAGGTTATTATAGTGTGGTTGGGCTCAAAGAATGGAAGCTTCTTAGTTAAGTCTTTCTACTTCTCCTTGGCAAATAGGAGAGGGGAACCATTCTCTTATGACATAATATGGAACTCTTGGGTCTCAACTTGGGTCAGGATTTTGAATATGGATCAACTCAGAAGGAAGGGTTGGGGGATTCCTAATAGATGCTACATGTGCAAAGAAGAAGAAGGAACAGGTGATCATATTCTCTTTCATTGCACGAACGAACACAATTTGTGGTAGTTGATTTTTGCTTTGTTTGATGTACAATGAGTGATGTGTTCTTCAGTTAGGGGGTTTCTCTTGAGTTGATATGGTTCTTTTATTGGAAAAAAGAGAATAAAGGTGTTTAGAAAGTTGCTTGATTTTGCGTTTTTTGGACCATCTAAAGAGAGAGAAATAGGAGAACCTCCATAATTGTGAAAGCTTGGGCCAAACAATTAAAAATTTCTTTCTTGAACCTTTTTTGGGATTGAGTTATTCTATATATTGGGAATGGTTCTTTGTCATTGTTAGAATTTGTGGACTGGTTAAGCTCTTTGTAGGGCATTGTTGCTGGTTTTTGTGTCTTCGTGTCTCACTTTTTGGTCTTTTGGTTGCAAACACTAGGAGGTGTGGTCCCAATAAGGGGCACATGGTCCTAGTTCGAATCCTACCATTGATGATACCTTGAATTTACCTGGTGCTGGTTGTTGTAGGGCGGTCAACACCTTGAGGTTTGGGTCCCTATGGAGAGTCCTAAGAGCTTCACCATAACTTTTTGGTCTTTTGGTTGCTTTGTATGCATTATATATACTTTCTTTTGTCCTAATAAGTGGTACATGGTCCTGGTTCGAATCCTACCACTGATAATACCTTGAATTTACCTGGTGTTGGTTGTTGCGGGGCGATCAGCACCCTAAGGTTTGGGTCCCCTATGGAGAGTCCTAAGAGCTTGACCATGGAAGGTTCCTCAGTTATAAAAATAATAAAAAAAACTTTTTGGTCTTTTGGTTGCTTTGTATGCATTATATATACTTTCTTTTGTCTTTAATACATGGTTCACTTATCTATCAACAAACAAACAAACAAACAAACAAAAAAGAAAAGAAAAGAAAAGAATAAATTCTGAGAACTTTCTTTCATGTTTTTGGTTTCCTAGGTTTGAGGTTTTGAGAATAGTTCTTTATTATTTTTCAGTTCTTAGAAAATTATTACCTTCAGATTATTTTTTAGACTTTGATTTAAGATATCCTTGGAAGTAAACTCTATGATGTTTAGTAAGATCTTCATTTTTCTCTCAGTGCCTCTATAAGAAATTACTAGATGACTTATTATCCTTTGGCCAAAAGTTTACTAGAAATGTCCTTCCCTCGGGGGTTGAGAAAGAATGTGTCCAAAATTCCTTGGATGGCTATTGGCCAACCATCAAGCACTCAACATGTATTAAAGGTTGTTCAAGTCTAATATTGGATGTGTTGCAATTTGATTTGTTCGTGGATTTACCTCAAATTAGACTAAAAGATTAAAAATTGAACTTAAAAAGGAGAAATAGGTAAAATAATCTTACATGAAAAGTTGTATTCTTGTTGTTAGATTCTATAATAGAGGTCAAGGAAGTTTATTTTTACAATGAATATTGAAGAATTTTCATTTGAATGGTTTGAATCTTGATAATGAAAATTATGGTAATTATTGAATATTTTTTTTTGCTTAATATATTAGTTTTTTTTTTATTTCATTTTTGGTGGTAAGGGAATGATGATGAACCTAAAAATTTGGAACTTTGAAGATGACATATAAAGACATGCACAGGAACTTAAAAAGAAGTTTTGGTGGTAAGGGAAGGACAATACGATCAGATTTTGGACAGATGTGTGGTGTTCTGATTCAGCGCTGTCCCACTGTTTTCCTCATCTCTTTGGCATGGCTGCTCAAAGGAACTTAACGGTTGAGGAAATGTGGGATCAAAGTTTGGGTCAAGGAAATTGGAACTTAAATTTTTTGAGGGATTTCAATGATTGGGAGTTGGATACGGTTGGGGAATTTCTCTATATGCTGAGGGGTCATAAGCCCTCTTTGGAGGAAGATTCAGTCCTGTGGAGGCAAGGAAGAAGTGGTCAGTTTAGGGTCAAGGAAGCTTATAGATTGTTGACTAAGTCTAATGACACAGATTTTCCTTCAAGAAGCATTTGGGTGGCAAGGGTGCCAACTAAAGTTGCATTCTTCGCGTGGGAGGCGACGTGGGGGAAGGTGCTTACGTTGGATAGACTTCAAAGAAGAGGGGTGCAACTTCCAAATTGTTGCTTCCTGTGTGGATGTGAAGAAGAAAGTGTAAATCATATCCTTATACATTGTACAGTGGTTAGAGCTTTGTGGGATATTGTTTTTGGTTTAGTTGATGTGAAATGGGTTTTTCCAGAAACTGTAAAGGAGGTCTTAGCTAGCTGGAGGGGCTTGTTTGTGGGGAAGAAAAGGAAAAAGATTTGAGACGCCATTCCGTTGTGTATTTTTTGGACGGTATGGAAGGAAAGAAATAGATTAGCCTTTAGGGGGGGTGTGTTGAACATTCAGAAGTTAAAGAATTTTTTTGTCTGTAATTTGTGGAGTTGGGCCAAATTGTATGTAGGTGAGGAGGCGTTCTCCCTTATAGGCTTCCTGGAGTGGATAACATCCACCTAAAGGGAGGTGATTCTTTTTGTCTTTGTTTTTTGAGGCCTTAGCCGCCTTGTATACTCCCTGTATGCTTTGTGGCGTTTTGCCTTTTTAATGCATATCCTTTACTTATCAAAAAAAAAAAAACTAAGCAAGAAGTATCTTTGCTTATGTTGTAATATTTATGATTGCCTAAAAAGAGTAGTTTTGCACTTTGTTTCTCCTCTCCCTCTTAGCCACTAGATGTAGGATGGATATTTTTTTTTTAGTAGGTAAATTAAAAATAAATAGTTTATAGACATATATGCACTCTATTTGTTTCCTCTCCTTCTTAGCAACAAAATTCCTCTCTATCTTTAAGAAATCTCAAGAATTGTAGGATCTATTGATGAAGAACGTGTTGAAACAGCTTGACAGTTGGAAGGAAACCATTTTTTTTTTTGTATGGGAGTTGGATCACTCTTAATCTTGTCTACCTTATTTTGTTTCTCATTCAAAAACTAAAAGAAAGAAAATTGTCTATCCTACATCTTTGTTGTTTTTTTTTCTATCTTTTTAAGTATTAATCATAGCATGACTTTTAGGGTTCAGAAGTTGTGGAGGAGCTTCCTTTGGTACATTGTGTGTGAGCCCAATATTAAGGCAACCATGGAAAGATCTGCCTTTTATTGGTACATTATGTGTAAGCCTAAGATCATGGGGTATAGGTTTTGTTGGGTTTATATATGAATTAAAGCTCCTATAGTAATTGTCTTTGGGGTTCTTCAGGAGAAAGTTCTCTATGGTGCTATGATGTAAATATGTTTTGTTGTGAGGGCTTCTCATCCGTACTTGAAAAGTCATGTCTTAATGCTAGCTTCACTTTTCTCCCCTAGTTAGGTTCATTACATGACTAAAAAATTTGTTCTTAGGAGGATCTTTGGTGTGGAAGCAACCTCTTGGTATGTCTTTTCTTTAATTTTATAAATTTCAATTAGGCGATTTCACTCTTTTCTTATCCTTTTCATCTCCTTTGATCAACCTCACCATAAATATCAAAAACAAAAAAAAATTAAGGAATCTATCTTCTCTTGCTCATTCGTTGGAGAATGTCCACTATCTCTAATTTCCAATAGATGTTGTTAGACTCTAGAGAAGGTTTTTCTTTTGTTTTCCCCTCTTCTTCTAATTCCTTTCTTTGAGTTTGCTTGAAACAATAACATTACCATTTTCCATCTAACTAAATTTATTAGAAAGAAAGGCCCTTAAAAAGTCAAAACTTTAGCATGGGCAATTGCATAAAGGAAGGTTGTTGCCAACTGTATGCTTCAAGTTTGAAGAACTTACATAGTCATCAAGCAATGTGTCCTATGCATGGCCAGTGAACAACTAGTTTTTTTTTTATGAGTAAAGCAATTGTATTAAAAGTGCCTAAAGTATACACAATATATACAAGGCCAAAAAAAAGGAGGGATAGTAAAAAAACAACACCCTCACTTCACTTACAACCCAACCAATCTATGAAATGTAAAAGGGACAAAGAAGTAAACTCTACATGTACCCTAACCCACTCTAAAAACATGTACATGAAGGAGCGTAAAATCACGTGGTCTTTTAGTTTAGAATCTTCAAAAGCTCTTCAATTTCTCTCCTTCCATAAGGTCTAAAATAGACACAAAGGCTTAGCTTTCCAAGCCTTCTTCCTCTTCTTCCCCATAAAGGCACCACACCAACTAATGAGGGTACCCTTGATCGAGAACGACATCACCTACTGAACATTAAATATAGCCAAAATAAGGTGCTACAACATGCTTGCCTTAGGACAATGAAGGAGAATATGGTTTGCTGACTTCTCTTTACCCTTACACAAATAACATCTATTTGGAAGACTCCAACCCCTCCTTTTTAGTTGATCCAGAGTTAGAATTTTTTCCCAAATTGCTTCCCAAGCAAAGAAGTTGACTTTCATTGACACCCAAGGATTTCACACCAAGCTAGTGGGGAAACTTTTCGGATAACAACCTGCTAAGGAGGAGTAGAAAGATTTGACAGAAAAGGTGCCCCCCTTCGACAACCACCAAACTGTAACATCCTCCACTCCATTGATCACATGCCCTTTCAATCTTCTAAGTAACCCTTCCACCTCACCTAACTCCCAATCTTTTGTCTATAGTGAACAATAGTTGATATCTTTTCCTCTACTTGCCTCAAAAAGAAAAAAAAAAAAAAGATCTTTCCTCCATTGCCCATTACTTGTGAGTTGTGGTAGGGCCTTTTTTTGTTTTGGTTTTTCCCCCTTGGTTGAAATCCTTAGTCTGGCTAAAGACATTAGTTTAAAAACTAGAATTTTTTGTTAGTACAATGTTTTGGCCAAGGAAGGTGCTAAATTCTAGAATTTTTATTAGTTCATACAATGTTTTAGAAACATATTGAGTTTCATGTTGTGAGGCTCACCTCATTGAGGATGTTATAAATTAACATTAAGGCTAGGGCCTTAGTATAAGGTAACTAATGGTAAACTACACTCTATTGAGGCATACAACCTCAAGGTTGTTGAGGCTTAAGCCTCATGTATTCAATGGCTTCTAATGGAGTTTGGGCCTTTCTAGATTTTTGGCATATATTTATAAAAGGCTTAAACCTCAATCTTAAATGTGTTTTGATGGGTTCTATGCTTTTGATGTGTATGTGTTGTATAAGTCTTGGGTCTTAGGTTAGTGTTTGGGTGGAACCTTTTATAATGTAAGAACCTAGTTCATTTTTATATAGGATACAATGCAAGAAAGGATGGGGTGGGTGGGATGAGTTGGTTGTTTAGGAGGATGATAGAGCGATTATACATGATAATGACAGAGAGGGGGAGGGGAGAGCGGGAGAAGTTGTTGGCTATTGTAGGAGGATGATAGAGCAATTAGATATGATGACGATTCCTTAGTGGTGAGCCTTGCCAAGTGAAGGGGTCGACCTTGTAAGGGCTCTTTGTTTGAGAGGGCTTAATGCCCTTGTGGAGCTATCCGTCCCCCCTCAACACCCCTTCAGGTGTTTTAGTCTTTGATGGGTGCTCAGTTCTTTCTCTTGTGCAGTGTGAGTGGGTTGTCTTCTCGCTGGACAATTAAGCTTTGGTGGTAGAAGTGGCTCGTTTCTCAGGTACAACAAACCTCCCTTCTTCCTTCTTGGGATGTAGACCTCTTTCTTTTCTTTCTTCTCCTTTCGTGGGTTCAAGCCATGATGAAAGACTAATTAAGGGTTTGATCTGTTGAGGTAATGAGGAGGAGAGTGTCAGAGAGCCTTTATTCATGGAAGAGGATGTTAGGGGCAGGCCTCTTAGAATGATTTTGAAGGATGGCTCAATGGATGTTTTGGCAAATTGCAAGAATAATGAAAGTGGAGATAGTGCAAGGTGGGGTGATGAGAGGCTTGATTCGGTTGAAGGGTGTGCTTCATAGAGTGTAATATAGGATTTCATTCTTTTTAGGGGTTGCTTCAACTAGTTGGCCTCTTTCAATTAATATGTTAGGTTACCAATGGATGGTTTTGAAGAGGAAATTTTGGTGCTTTTGAATGACTGGAGCTCAAAAAGAAAGGAAAGACTCCAAGTCCAACTTAAAAGGAGGTTTAGAGTATTTTGAATAGGTGCTAAATGTAAAAAGGACAAGGAGTCAACTAATCATTTGCTCCTTCATTGCCTTATAGCTAGTATGCTATGACAATTGGTTTTTTCTAGTTTGGTGTGGTTTAGGTAATGCATTCCTTGGTGAGGGGAACTTTCTTAAGCTAATATGGCTCTTCGTGGGCAAGAAGCAAAAAAAAGATTGGAGGGCAGGTCTAATGTGCGTGTGTTGGATGGAAAGAAATAAAAGGGCCTTTGAAGACTAAAAAAAAATAGAACAAGCAATTAAACTATTATTTATGAATACTGTTGCGGAATGGGTTAAGTTGTATGTTGATGTTAGTTCTTGATAGACTTTGTAGATTGGATTTGTTTTGAGTAAGGAGTGGGGGTGGGGTTTTTGTTTCTTCCTCTATTTTCTTCTTGTTTGTCCTTCAGTGCCATTTTTGTGTGTACTTTCTTGTGCCTCTAGTGTAGGTGTTGTACTTATTTTTTTTATATATATTTTAGTCTTTCTTATTGCTTGTAAAAACCAAAAAAAAAAAAAAAGAAAGAAAGAAAAAGAAAGAAAGAAAACTTCTATTGAGTCCAAGTTTGAGAGGGAACTTTGTAAGCTGGGTTGTTCTGTTAATTACAAGTTTGACTTTGTCATTGGGAAGAGAGGTGGGAAAAGTAAGTGGGAATTTACTAAAGTGTGTTAATGAAGCTTTGCATCCTATTGTGGAATGTTAAGGGGATTAATGAGTGTGATAAGTGTAAAGTTATTAAGTCCCTGATTAGATTGCATTTGGTGAACCCGTTTGCCTTCAAGAAACGAAGGTTCAGCATATATCAATCCAATTGATGAGGAATTTAGGTGTGGGTAGGTGCTTGGAATAGGAAGCAGTGGAAGCTAGGGGTGAAGCAGGGGGGATGTTGGTTTTTTGGGATAATTGGGTGCTAAAGCTTATTGAAATGGAAGTAAGAGCTTATTTGATTTCTTGTCGGTTTAAAAACTGGGAGGATAACTTTGTTTGAATGTTTTCAAGGTCTACGGTCTAGTCCTAAATGAGTAGAGGAGAAATTTTAGATAGAATTTAGTGATATTGGAGGCCTTTGGAATGACCCTTGGTTTGTAGGAGGGGATTTTAGTGTTGTGAGATTCCTGGGGGAAGGAGTAATTGCCAAAGAAGATCGACAACAATGAGGCACTTTCAAAGGTTATATAAGACTTGGAGGTAAAAGATCTCCCTTTAACTAGTGGTTTTGTTATGTGACATGGTGGTTTAAATAGTAGGCTAGCCTCTAGGTTGGATCATTATCTTGTTTTTGAAGATTGGAAAAATCATTTCAGTGGCTTGTTGCAAAGCATTTTGCCAAAACCAGTTTTAGGCCATGCGCCTATCTTGTTAAATGATGGAGGGGTAAGGAAGAGAAAAACACCTTTCAAATTTGAAAACGTGTGGTTGAAAGTAGAAGTTTTCAAAGAGTTGATTAGAAATTAGTGGGAGGGATATAGTGTCTGGGGTTTGTTTAATTGCATTTTGGCTATTAAGCTTAAAGCTTGGAAGCAGGATCTCAAAGTTTGGAATAAGGAGGTCTTTGGAAATGTCCCTACTAAGAAGTTATCTAACTTGTTTTTGGGATGCCAAAGAGGGGAGATATTCTCCTATTAGAGGAAAGAGAGGTTAGAAGGGGGGTGGTGAAGGATTCCAAAAATTAGGCAGTCTCCAAAAGATAAAAATGTTGGTTTTTACAAAAATATCACTACAATTGCTACTACAATCTAGTCTATCATGTGAACAATGAGTTTCTAACCAACTGGGCAACTTGGCCCCTTAAGACATATATGAACATATTATACTCCTAAGCTTTAGCTTTAATATATATATCTTGATTGAATGTTAAGAATATAAAACTACAGATCATAATAATTTTTTAACAAATCTTTTTTTATATCTTCTGAATATCAATTAAATATAAAAGAATACAAATAAATTGAATATAAATAAATTAAATAGCTCACTATTTTAGTATTAAATGTATTTTCAAATTCAACATATTATTGTTGAATGTTACAAATTTTATCATATATATATATATATATATATATATTATTTTCTTCAATAAAATAATTTTAATATTTATATTATTGCTTATTTTATCATTTCTTAAATTTTTTTCAACATTTCTATAAATTTTAATTAATTTTCATCCAATTGAAATTTTTTATCAAAATTTTTATTAATATTTTCCAATATACCTTGAGTCATCGGTAAAATCCTACTAGGATGCATGGTGGGCAATCTCCCAACTACCTATGTGGGTCTTCCTTCATGAGCCCCTTTTAGGTCATCTAGGGTTTGGGACGGGTGGAGGAAAGATTCTAGAAAAGGTTTGCTTTGTGTAAAAGACAATACTTATCAAAAGGATGAAAACAAACTCTGATAAGAAACACTTTTTCCAGCTTACCTATTTGTTTCATGTATTTTTTTGTCATCCCGAAGAGGGTAGTTGTTAAACTGGAAAAGATTCAGAGAGACTTTCTTTCAGGAAAAGGGGCTTTAGAGCATAAGTCGCATCTAGTGAATTGGTCTATTATTTGTATGGACAAGTCGGAAGTGGGTTTGGGCATTAGAAATTTATCATTCCTTAATAAGGCTCTTCTTGGAAAATGGTGTTAGAGACATGTAAGTAAAAGGAATTCTCTTTGGAAATGGTTGGGAGGTTTTTAAGGGTAGAACGGGTTTTAAGGTAGGTTTTAAGAGTAGCATAAAGTTTTGGAAGGACAGATGGCGTGGGGATACTCCTTGAGGAGGTATTGTTTGCACTTATTGAGAAGGATGGGGACAAAGCGCGCCATTGTTAGATGGTTTCTTTATGATCAACCTTTAGTAAAATTTGTTGGCCTATACTGGGTAGGGAGGTGATGCCCTTTTTTTGAAGATTTTCATGTGAAAGGGGTTTTTAGGTGTAGTCTTAATGCACTTTCTTAGCTCTTATTCCTAAGAAGGGAGGGGTGGATGCCATTAAGGATTTTAGGCCAATCAACCTAGTGAGTAGTATCTAGAGATGTCAAATGGGTTGTGTTGGGCCGACATGACCTAATTTTTAGCAAGCCTTTATAGGCCAATGTGTCGAGCTAACATGGCCTAGTTAAAAATCATGTCTTGCCATGTTGGCCAATGCAAGCCAAATGGGTGGCCCAACACGACGGGCCAATCGTGCCAATGGACCATGCTAGTGGGCACTCCCTTTGTTAATATTTAATTTAATTTTTCCAGTAATTTTGTCTTAGAATTATTATTTTATAATTATTAAGTGAAATTTCTTTTTGTTACTTCAACCATCTTAAATAATTATACTTTTTATTTTTTTATATCTATCAAGTTTGTAATTGTAATTTGTAGAAATTTAAAATTTTTGTTTTTAAAAATAAGAAAAAAAAATCATATTTGAATTTATTTATTTTTTATCAAAATAACAATAAATTTAAAATATTAGAATATAAAAGAAAATGAAATATAGAAAATACAATTCTTTTATTCAATATTTCAATAGATTACATGAGAAAAAAAGGAGGAAAAAAAAGATGAGAAATAGAAAGGAAAAAAGCAAAAAGTAATATTTGAACAGGCTACGTGGGTTAGCATGATGGCATGACAGGCCATCTCCTTAAGCCTAGCATGACCCAAAGGACTCGGTTGTGTCATCATAGTCAGTTACAATAATTGGGCCATGTCGGCCCGACCTTTTGGTGTGCTGGGCCATTGGCCAAATTGGGCAACCCAACACATTTGATGCCTCTTGTAGTATCTATAAGCTTCTTGTTAAAGTGCTGCCAAATAGGCTGAAGTTGGTGGTTGGGAAGGTGGTTCTAGTTTTCTAAATGCCTTTATGGGAGGCATATAGATCCTCGAGGTAGCTTTGATTGCTAATAAGGCAATTGATTTGAGGAAGAGAAGCTCTAGGGCTAGGTTAGTGTGTAAATTGGATATAGAAAATGCCCTTATGGCCATGTGGATTGAAATTTCTCCTTGTTGATGGAAAAAAATGGCTTTTGGTGGTACAAGGAGAAATTGGATTAAGTTGTGTCTTTTCTATAAGGATGGTAGTTTTAGTTAATGGCTCCCTTTTAGAGTTCTTCCATGCAAGAGGTTTGTGATAGGGTGACCTCCTCTCACCTTATCTTTTTGTGTTAGTTATGAAAGCTCTGAGTTGTCTAATCTTGAGGGCTAAGCAAGGAGGTTATACATCACTTCAAGGTTGGGGCTAGATGGGGAGAGAGTTTCTAAATCTCCCATCTCTTGCTTACGAATGATACTATTCTTTTTTGTGAGACACGTGTAGACCGATTAAGATGTTGGAGGTGGATTGTTATTGGCTTTGACATTGTGTCAAGCTTGAAAATTAATCTTCAGAAGAGTGAGCTCATTTAATGGGGGATGTGGAGGAAGTGGATGGTTTGGCGTCTTTGCTAGGATGCAAGGTCGGGCGGTTTCCTACTTATCATCTCAATCTCCCTTTGGGAGCTCCTTACAAGTCTTCCATTGTTTGGGATGTTGTTGAGGAAAGGCACAATAGAAGATTGGCCTCTTGGAAGAAGTAGCATTTGTGTAAGGTGGTAAATTAGTTCTTATTAGAAGGGCCTTATCAAGCTTTCCAATTTACTTTATGTCCTTTGCTATTCCTAAGAAGGTGGAAACAAATTAGAAAAGATTCGAAGGAATTTAGGGAGTTGTCTAAGGTTTGTAAGGAGAAAAATCTAGTTTTGCTTAGCAAATGGTTGTGGAGGTTTTCTCTTGAGTGAGAAAGCTTATGGAGGAAGATAATTAATGGGAAATTCAAGGAAATGGAAAAAAGAGGCGAGGGGCGGGATTTCTTGTGAGGTGAGGGAGTCTTTTGGTATGAGTATGTGAAAAGTCATTAGAAAAGGTTGGGAGGATTTCACCTAAAGGATGGTCAGACGGGTTAAAAATGGCAGAAGAACAAAATTTTGTAGGGTCAATTGGGTGGGGGAAATCTGTCTGAAAAGCTTTTCTCTGTTGTTTAGTTCAGCTTCTCATAAGAATGCCACAATTGGAGACCTGTTGGAAGGGGGAGGTAATGGAGGTCAGTTGTTGGTGCAGTTTAGAAAGCCCTTCCAGGATTAGGAAGTGGAGGGGTTTCCTGATTTATGGAGGTTATTTATACAGCAAAAGTGCAAAACATAGGAGACGAGTAGAGGCAATTTGGGATTTATTTTATTCTCTCTTCTGTAGGCTTTGACTATTGAAGCCTTTATTGGGACTCTTTTGATGCTTCTTTCGCTTGATTGGAACCTGGTTTGCGGGTCTGAGAGTATGATAGACGAAATATTTCCTGTTAGGTTACCACCTCATGACACTTGCATACAGCTAAATTTTGATGGATGTGGTTAGGGCAACATAGGGCAGTTGGGGATTGGTGGGCTGTAATCAATCATCATGGTACAATGCTAAAATCTCTCTAATCTTGCAGAAGAAGGTTTTTCTATGTAGGCTTTTAGATTTTGGCTACTCTTGAGGGCTTAATACTGGACAAACTGGTCTTTCCAAACTTGTAATGGAGGGATATTAAGCTGCTGTCATTTCATGGGCGACTAGGAAGGGAGTTGTACATTTTCTTGGGGGGGTGTCTAATCAAGTGATGAATTTTTTATCCAAATGAAGGGCAAGGGTTTTAGTGTCTTTTGTGGGAGATTTTGTGTCCTTGCTTTGTGATTCTTTTAGGTGGTTTTTTATTTTTTATTTTTTGTGCAGATTGGTTGGTTCTCTTCTTAGGAGGTGTTCATCTTGGGCGGCGTGTACATTGCTGAAGGATGTCTTATCCTTGCCTTTTCCTTTAATAGAAATGAAATAGTTGTTCCTGATCCTCCTGCTATGTACAAGATATAGGAGGTTTGATTTTCTCGTTAGGAAGTGTTCTTCTTGGATGGATGGTACATAGTGGGAGTTTGTCTTATCTGTCTTGCTTTTTCCTTTTAATAGTAAGTAAATAGTTGTTTGTGATCCAAAAAGGGAAAAAAGCTGACTACTACTGACCATAGTGGCCAACCGAGCTTCATATTGATTGTAATTGTAAATTTAATTAAAAGAGTTAGGTAATCTCTGCATCCTGATTCTGAATGCTTGAAGTATGTAAATCTTCATGAAATCCAAAAGTCAAATGTAAGATAAGGAAAATAGAAGCATAAATGGAGCAGTTTTGAAGCAAGCTTTGTAGAAGCTTCAGAAATTGACTGGCTTTCTATTTCAGAAGAGCACACCCCAAACATATAGGAGCTCCTGGTTGATAACATAAATGCTAAGAGGCCTCCTTTGGGTTCAACTTTTGGAATGCCTCTAATAGGTTTTCTTATTTTTAAAGAAATTTACTGCATTTGTGTTGCATTTGAAAGTGCTCTAAAATTTAAGAGGTTTAAAGGTTGTTCTTTGATAGGCAAGCAATGAAATATATTAAAAACACACCAAAAGGCAAAAAAAAAACAAGAAGGGGAAACAAAAAACCACTCCTCCCCTCAAACCTGGTCCAAAAGATTGCACATTGAAGAGGTTTAAGGTTTTAAGAAATGCATTAGCAGAAGAACCAAACAGGAAGAGTTTCAAAATTTAAAATTTTTTCCAGAAAAGAACACTTTACTGGAAACTACATGCTGTCCCAAATGACTAACTTAGGCATGTTTGGATGGGGATTTCTTCATGACTCAAAAGATGTAGAGAATTTGTATGTCTTCGATTCTCTTTTCCTTTGGCATCATTTCTCTGTTACTCACAAACCAAAGAAAGGAGCTGAGAGGGCCAGAGATAGAGAAAGAGGGAGAGGGAGAGACAATGAGTGATTGAGGGAGAGTGTCTGTTGTTGGGTTCAATGGAGTTTCGGGAGTAGTCTCTCTTTTCTTCACATTTGAAGATTGGTGTTCTGGCGAGAGGAGATGGGCAAAAGGGGGATTTTTCCGGAATTTTGAGTTGTGGGATTGAGATCTAGGAAGGAACTTTTGTGGATCCTCGATTTAATTGGATTATAATCAGAGCTCCTCCTTACCCTTGTGCAGTAAACAAAAGAGCCCTGTCTAAAAAAAAATGCAGTCTGTGATAAAGACCCACCAATCCCTATGCATTGACCCATTACTAGGAAGTTTGCTGCACAAATGGCCGAAACAAGAAGCAGCAAGCACCTATACCTGAGGATCAAAGAAATCGGTACTGCAGTCCTCTGGACCAATTGAATCAGAGGATTGTGCCATCATTGGTGTGGAAGCCTACAAGACAAACAGTGACTTACCTGTGCCAGTGTTTGTCTAACACACCAAAGCAATGCTGGAGGAATAGATCAGATGGAGGAGATTGAGATGGAAGATTTGGTGGACAAGCAAGTTGCAGACATAAATAGCTCTGATAAAAAGGAATCCACTTGCAGTTGTCAAGTACATTGGCTGAACATATGCATACTGCAGGAAGACAGTTCTAGCTGTGTCTCACCAAATTATGTGTCACAGCAATTTCGCAGGATGAGAGGCATCCTCATTGGCTGGCTGATTGAGGTGTGCTACAAGTTTGAACCGATGGATGAGACATTATATCTTATGGTCAATCTTATTGATAGATTTCTAGCGCTCAAACCAGTGGTGAGAAAGAAACTCTAGCTGGTTGGTGTTAGGTCATGCTGTGGAGGATATCTCATCTTGGTCTCAAAGTGCTTGAAATGGAGAAATTAATGGTCAATGCATTACACGTTGATGTCTGGCATCATTCCGTATGTGTTTATGAAGAGGTTTCTCAAAGCTGCTCAATCTGACAAGAAGCTTGAGCTTCTGTCATTCTTCATAGTTGAGCTTTGCCTTTTTGAAAACGTTAGTAGGCTGGTTATCCAGATCGTTGAGTACTGAAAATCTGAATGGTGCTTTACATGTAACTCTTGTCAGTTCCTAACAAGGGTCCATACTAAATGTTACTTTGATATTTAGCTTTTTTATTGGTGGGTCTGGGTGATGGGTAGGATTTGCTTGTGTTTTAAAGATTACAGCATGGTGATTAAGGTTTGTAATTAAAGAGAAATGCACTATTTTTGTTTATTTTGCTTTGTGTATTTGCCATGAGGAATTTTAATGTTGGATTGTTTGTTTGAATGGCAGGGTTTTTGTGAAGAGTTTTAGTGGGCAGTGATGAAGGTCTTCATAGGAGCATCTTGGAATTTGCTTCGGCATGTGTTGAATTTGGTAGTGGTTTGGACTAAAACAAAGTGTAGCCTATCTGTTATTTTAGCAACAATATGACTGATCAATTGAAATAGTTTTTATGGAAGACAGTTTTAACTGTGAGCTTTACTTTGTTAGGGCTTCGGTGCACCAATCTTGTATGCTACAAAATTCACCAGGGTATGAGCTATTTATTGAGATTCAATGACTGAGTCAAATATAATTAAAAATAATTAGAATTTTATATGTTTTCAAATTATTTAATCCTCATATGGAAAAAGGAAAATGAGTGAAATAAGTATGAAAAATATGCAAAAATGATTTATTAACTTTAAATTGCTATAACATATAAGATTCTGTCTAGTGAAAACTTGTAGATGATGCATAAAAGGGAGACATGTTAATAAAATAATGACACAATTTTAAGCCTGAGGGATAACTCAATTGGTCCGACCTTAGGTTTGTTCCCCAATGGTTATCAGTTTGAGTCCCCTCAGGGCCATTGAAGGTTTATCCGGTCTTTAACTTCAAGGTCTTGTGGGATTAGTTGAGGTGCGCGTAAGCTTGTCCGGACATCCACGGTTATCAAAAAATAAAATAATGACACAATTTTCTCATGAGCATTCCAATTTCTTCTTCCTTTAATAATCTATAACAATGTTATGCAAGGATTAAAGCCCACCAAAGACGTTTGAAACATCATTCATTTATTTTGAAGGCTTTGACATCAATCTTTATGATAAAGTACATCACAACATAATTTTTGTTTTAAGTTTTTTTTTGTACATGTTGCAATTGTTGATTGTTTTATGTTAGTAGATGATATTGCCTTGTGTATATGATGTGTGATAATACTAGTGGCAATTGTATTGTTTTATGCAACCCATATTTATGTGCTTTTGCATTTTGTCATGCATTTATTTATTTAATTCTTATTTCTAGAAAGAAAGTGCCTCAGTCCAAGAACTTGGGATGCTAGTAAGGTTTTGACTTGCTTGTTTGAGTTAAACTTCAGCTTGTTATTTTTGTAAAATAACCTATGGAGTGCGTGGAACCATGCTCATAGAATTGATGAAGGGAAACAAAGATAGTATTAATTCGGAAAGAGAATAATCTCAATTGGATTGTGTTGTTTTTAAACTTTGTTATATTACCACCTTATGATTCAATTTTAACACTTTGTTTGATCGATTGGATAGGATGTGATATGATATGTATATCTCATTGGATAGAATATATATATTTTAGGATATTATTTCTTATGGATATGATATTCTTAAGTATTATATTTCATGTGATATGTTATGTTGTATTTATATTTAGTTTATCCATAAAAAATAAAAAATATTATATTTTAATATTTAACGTTTGTTTAAAAATTATGTTACATTCTAACATTTGATATTAAAAAAAAAAAATCTAAACCTCTTTTGTATTATTTATTTACTTGTTATTAATATTCATGATTAAAATATTTATTTTTTAAAATTTTATATTATTTTATTCAATATATAAAAATAATTTGTATATATTAAGTAATACATATATATATATATATATATATATATATATATTATAATACATTAAACATATGTTTAGTTCTTTTTCTTTTGAACTACAAATTTATAATCATTTTAATCATTTTTTTTTTTTTTTTTGCAAAATAAGAAAATAAACAAATGAAAAAAAAATGAAAAGAATAATTTATGATACATGAGATATATAAATCCCATATTTTAATTTAGGATTAATATATTTTATGTATAAGGGATATTAAAAAGAAATTGGATAATATATGTCACCACTTTGTCGTATTATCAAATATAAGATAAGATAAAATGCATCACTTGCTATATACATTTTTTTGTATATTATGTTTGGTTGAACATAAAATATGATAAGTAATTGGATAACATATCTTATCCTATTTCAATATGGAATGAGATGAGTGATGGGGTAACATATTCCATTTCATGGACAATATAATGTATCTTTCCCATTATTAGGATCACTTATCTCATTCCATTGCCAACTAAATATGAGATATGATATATCATCTTAAGTTTTTATCTTATCCCATGTATAATTTGCTAACCAAATATGATCCTATATAATATTTTCATGTCTATTATTTGTAAATAATAGAAGATTAGTAGTCCATGGAAGGAGAATTGAATATGATAAAAATTATTTAAAAACTTATTGATCTTCAAATTCTTTATTAATAAGCATATATGGAGCGAAAGATTTTCTTCAAATATTATCAACATATTATAAATCAAATATATCATGAGATGATTATTTTAAGTAATTGTAAATTTTAATTATGTTGTTATTATGCTAGAAACTTCAAGCATGATTGAGGCTTTTATTGAGAAAGTGGTATTCCACTCTTGTAGAACCAATAGAATGTAACCCCTAAAATTGAGTACTCTTGATCTTAGGTAATAACCTTGTGTTCATTACACTATGTGCGATCTGTTCACTTTTGTAAAGTAATGTTTGTTAGGTCTCATGAGGCTATTTCTAATAGTGAGACTGAAAAAAAGAATGAGCATTGACTTTGATCAATGGAAAACTGATCAATTCCTTTATAACTTCTCCATTAAATAGCATGGAAGTATTATCTTTCTTCATGTCTGTTTCAAAAAAGAGAAAAATTAAATTAAAAAAATTGGTATCATTATCTTTTCTGATAACAACATACTTTGGCATCATTAAGTATTACTTCTTTAGATTTCCCAACTTCTCTATCTTTATTTCCATTGTTTGTCACATATGTTAGTGTAGTAGAACAATTGGCCATTTGTGTAGGAGTCCTTGGTGTAAAATCTGTTTCTGTCATGGTCATTGTCCCTTCTTGCACATAAGACCTTAAATAATTTTGAGCAAAAAGAAAAAAAAAAATTGTCGTAGATGTAATTATTTGCTAATGAGATGAGGTTTATACATCTCATTAATAATAGTATTTTCTTTCCTTGCAAATCATCCATATAGTCGAGGATATGACCTTCGATAAAACTCATTCTCATATATATATATATATATATATAATTTTAATGAAAATGCATTTTTTTTAAATCAAAAAATTGTATGTATATATGTATGTATGTATGTATGCAATGGTTGTAATATCATTAATTCTAAATATTATCGACATTCTTGTTTAACAAACTACAATAAGACATTGATTCTATATTTACATTGCTATATATGTTAAAATATAATAATGATGTGAAATAATTTTTATGGAAAGTCTTTAAAATGTAGATTTTCATAGCTTGTCATATACACATAAAAGAAATGGATACAATTTGGATTTGCATTGAATTTGGCATGTGGCAAAAACTCATTTTCTCATGTTAGTTTTATAAGCTTCGAGTTTTGGTGTAATATGAATTGTGAAAGGTGTTTGAATTTTTACACATGTATTAGATATTTTAATATGCATTGAACACATTATATACTATATAAGAGAAATCGTGGATTGCTTATATTCCATCCCATGTGTATTCTAGAGCAATTTTGTATGTGCATTATGCTTTGGGAACATTAAAGCCAAAGCAAGATTAGTTCTTTTATGGTAGGAAAATTTTGGCATTTGTACAAGGGTTTTTTTTACTAGTTTCATGAAAGGGTATAGAAAGGCCAATCCATGCATCTCCCTTATCGTAGATTGTTTTCTTTCACAAATACTATGCACTACATTAATATGTTAGTGCATTAGGTTGATTCGTTTAAGTAGGTAATTTTCTTCCATTCATCTTAATTGAATTTTTTTTATATTTTTCTTGTGAAAGGACAATCCATGCATGTCCCTTATTCTAGAATGTTTTTCTTTTGTAGATACTATCCACTATATTAATGTGTTGGTGCATTAGGTTGATTAGCTTAAATTTGTTTCACTTATCTTAGTTTAGAATCTTTTATATTCTTTTATGACTTTTACTCTATTGAAAATTTAAAGTTACTGCATAATCAATAGAAGACCACACTGTAGGGAATCTCAGATCACTTCGTTCCCTATCCTATGACAAGGTTAGGTGCATGATTTTCTTCTCAGGCCTTTAGATCTTAGCAACAAAAGCAAAAGATGTACTTTTAAACAAAAAAAAAATCTAGATTTTATGGTCTTGAAAACATTACCTCTAATTTAGACATTCCCAAATCAATTCTTTTTGTTGAAGATGAAGCCTGAAGTCTCCAAAGGTCTCAAACGCCTAAGATCTTCCGCCTAATGACTCACTTGTTCCTTAGCACCCTAATGACTCACCATATTTCTTCTCTCTATGTGGTGGAAGATGATTAATTAGAAACCCTAACCCCTAAGGGAGTATTTATAGTCTTAAGTGACTTAACCTCACAAGGGCTTACATCACTTAATATGGCTTAATAGGTCGTAATTGATTAATTAACGCCATAAGACCATCTAGTTAATCAATTAGCCTAATCCAAAGATTTTGTTCACTAATGCGCAACCTTACATACTTATCAAAATGCTCTTATGCACATAAATGAACTAAGAGTCGATCCAACCCTCATAGATTGTGCTAACAAGGTATATTAGCTTAAGCGAGGAACATTGAGACCCATAAGATAATATCGGCTACCGTAGAATTCAATTCTAAAGTTGATTCAATAAAAAATTATAAAGAATCAACTACACTCTAGTATCCTATTTAAATTATAACAAGACATTAAGTGCTTGGTTCCATGACCTGTTATCCATTGTGTACACTCTCCTCATGAATTGGAGTTCGTAGTCTAATAAAGTGAAAACTATTAATCTTTCAAGACTATTTCTACTATCCTCAAATTGCAAATCCTCCTATTATGTAATTAATTGACATATCTTAGCTCTCTAAGAGCTTATGTCAAGTTTCACTTAAGGAATTAACATGACTATAGTTTACATGAGTACACATCCTTAGGATCACCCAAATGGACACTTTGTCTCAATCTCATGAGATATCATGATGTCTTTATTGAGAATACCTATTGTTAATAGCTTCCATCAATAGTGACCCAATCCAAAAGGAATATATGATCACTTTAGGATCTCACCCGTAAGTCAAAGCCACTATAACTTGGACATAAACTCAATATTCTCTTAAGGTTGAGAGACAACACAATGAAGTAGCTTGGTGAAGTCATGACTACTTGATCACCTTATTCATGGCTCACCATAGGTCTTGTTTAATTTGTAATTATACACACTAGTGCACTCTATTGGGAACCTTGGATTGCTCTGTTCTCATGCCCTGGATCTTATAGGGTGCATGCATCTATCTCTAGGCATCTCTAAATAGGAGCGAAATAAAATGACAATAAAAGCTATTATTAACTATAAATCTCAAGATATGAACCCCCCATACTTGGATTTGGATGTTCCCAAAATCAACTCGTTACAATGAAGAACATGTCTGAATAGTTTGAAGGTCTTATACACTCAAGATCTTCCACTCAAACCATGATTTTAGCACTCTAAAATGTGGGCTTTGGAAGGGTGAAACTTTGGCTCTCTCTCTATGGAGGTGGACAGTGACTAACTAAAGTCATTAGGAAACCCTAACCCATAAGAGGGTATTTATAGGGTTGCCCATTAGGCTTAAGTAACTTGAGCCCATCAAGGTTTGGGTCACTTAATCTAATTCAAAACGGATCTTAATTGATTAATTAACCGTATAAGGCTATCTAATTAATCAATAAACTCATTCCAGAGACTTTTTTTCATTATTCCTTATGCAACCTTACGTAATTACCAAAACACCTTTATACACAAGAATGAACCTAAAGCCAATCCAATTCTCATAAACCATGTCATCATGATATATGAGCTCATAGTGGGGACCACTGAGACCCATAAGAGTACTGGCTCCCTCAAAATGTAATTCTAAATTTGATTCAACATTCCACTAAAAAAAAATCAATTGCACTTCAGTACCCTATGTAAATAACAATGAGATGAAGCTTGAGTTTGTGACCTACTATCCACTGCATGCAAACCCCCCATAAGCTAGTGTCTGTAATCTAACAAAGTAGTGCTATCACCTATCAAGATTACCTTTCCAATCATTGAGTTATAGATCCTACTTTTTATGTGATCAACTGACATACTCTAACTCCAAGGAGTATATGTTAAATTCTACTAAATTAAGGGATTACTATGACTATAAATTTCATGATCACATGCCTTTTGGATCACCCAAGGAAACACATTGTTTCAATCCAATAAGATTTCATGGTGTCTTTATTGAGAATACCTATTGTCACTAGCCTTCATCAATATTGACCCAATGCATAGGGATATATGATCACTTTAAGGTCTCACCCATAAGTCAAAGTTGCTTGTTGATTTTGACATAGGCTTAGTATCCTCTCAAGGTTGAGAGTCCAACAACTTAGTGAATCATGACAATTAATAACCTTGCGTCATGATTCACCGTATGTCTTGTCCAGTGTGCATCACATACACTAATGCACTCATCATGTGAAACTCATCTTAACAACTAAGACAAGTCATCCCTTCAATTAAGAGGTAGTGCACTACATTCTTTATTGGATCACCCAAATCCATGAATCAACTATGGATAATTTATCTACTTGTACTTTCTATATAACTTCTAATGCACTCAAATCATGTTCAATGTAAGAAACGTGAATTGAATGCTCAAATCAATGTCAATACACCAAAAGGATAGCAAGTAGATAGTTTAATCTAATTTTGTTACATCATGTCTTGCTTTTAGTTACTCAATCTTAACACACTCACCATAGAAAACACATCTCGATGGTTAAGACCAATCATTCCTCCAATTAGGAGGTGATGCACTACAACCTCTAATGGATTGCCTAGACCCATGAGCCAGTTGTGAACAAGTCATCATTATGCAAAGAACCCATGATTTGGATATTTCGTGTAACTCTTAATGCACCTAAGTCAAGTACAATTCAAGAGGTGCATGTGAAAATGCTTATAAAGTATAATACATGGAATGACGATAGATAAAAGAAAAATATGAACTTTATTAATAAATAATAAATTCCAAAATTTATTACATCATCTCATGCTTTTAAGAGGTCTATCCAAACATTCTCTCACTAGCCTTTAAAGCATATTTTAGGATAGAGCCCTTAAAAGCGTGACATGATATAATAAACTTTTGGATTTTATTATTTATTAATAAATTTCTAGGTCACTTTTATCTATCCTCATTCTATGCAATATACTTTGTAAGCATTTTGACCAATATCTCTTGTATTGTACATGACTTAGATACATTAAGAGTTGTATGAAAGATTCAAGTTATAGGTTCTTTACAGGTAAATGACTTGGTCACAACCAGTTCATGGGCATAGGCAATCCATTAGAAGTTGTAGTGCATTATCTTCTAATTAAAGGGATAGTTAGTCTTATTTACTCATTTGATAACTTTTACAAAATTTGATAATTGAGAAAAAAAATGAAATTGCATAAAATTCGAACAAACAAACAAAAAATAAAATAAAATAAATAAACTAGATAAAAACTCTTTGACTTTTTTCATGGTATTAAGTATCCATCCAAATCATAAGATATAGAAACTATACATAAATTGAGAATGAAGAAAAAATAACCAAAATAACATAAAATACATAAGTATCAATCCAATATTCATAAACCAACATATAGAACTGAGAAAATTTGAAAATAAACGTAAAGGGGAAAATATACCCTATATACAAATGAGTCCAACAACAACAATAACTCTTCATGGCTCTTTACAGCTTCTAGGTGAAGCTAAAAATAAAATACAAACACTCCATCTCAACATCTTTAAATAAAAAATAAGAAAACTAGAAAATACAAAAAAAAAAAAAAAAAAGTGAGTAGTTGTCTGCCTTCTTAAAAGCCCCCCTCAATCTTGTCTTCCTTGTTGCTATATAATATTGTTTCTATCAAAGCAATCATAGCTCTCAAAAAATAATCATCAAACTAGAGATAGGGTGGCATAGCCATTTTTCTCTTCCCTAGAGAGTCTTTTTCTTGTCAATTTTGTCGTTTCAACCAATCAAACCATGCAAAAATAAAAACCCAAAAGAGAACAAATAAGAGGCCCAAAGCAAATAATAGTAAGCCCAATCCAATAAAAAACAAGTCCAAGTGAAATACAGCCCAATAACAAATATGCAAATAAACCCAAAATAACAATTGAATTACATGGCCTAGAAGGCCCACATGAACATAAGCCAAAATCAACAAATAGTTACTATAGAGATCAAAGGGAAGACTTACGCATGTCTTTGAAGCCTAAGGAAGATGAAAGTGCGGCAGCCATGGATGAT
This sequence comes from Vitis riparia, assembly GCF_004353265.1. Lineage (NCBI taxonomy): Eukaryota > Viridiplantae > Streptophyta > Magnoliopsida > Vitales > Vitaceae > Vitis > Vitis riparia. The sequence continues at coordinate 13,485,672 of NC_048443.1, forward strand.
GGAAATGGGTGTTATGCCAACGAAAGCTTTGATACCAACAATGTTAGTTCAAGAACACAAAGATAAAACAATCACACATACGGTACACGAGGTTTTAACGTGGTTTGGCCAATCATGCCTACATCCACGGATGAGAGATAATGATTCCACTATACAATAGAGAATATTACAGAGGACAGAACCAGATATAATTATTGGGTTCCCGAAACATCCCATGTTTCCCCACTCATTGTATCCATAACTTACTATGAGCCCTCTAGCTCCACCGGGTACCTCCCATTCTTCCTCACATCTCTATCCACCTTGTATAGTCTCTATAGGCCCATCTCCATCTCATAACTTTTTCCCCTCATGACCTAGAATATTTATAGAGATATTTCCAACAACCTTCCTTATTCTATAAAGAAGTTTAATATTACAATAATATATCAACCTACAAATATTCTATATAATATTCTTTACACAAAAGGAATCTTGAGTGGGTATGAGTGTGGAAAAAAGAGAGAAAGAGTGGTGAGATATGGGGGAAAGAGAGAGAGAGAGAGAGAGAGAGAGAGAGAGAGAGAGAGAGAGAGAGAGAGAGAGAGAGAACGAGAGGTGAGGTGTGGGGCCTCGTCAATTGCAAGCCAGGATCGTGGCCAATGTTTAGTAAGTGGAGATGAGGGGTTGGTGTCGCGGGTTATGGTGGTGTGTGGCTAAAAGATGAGAGAAAGAGAGAAGTGAGTAAAATAGAGAAGAGTGGAGAGAGGGGAGCCCCGTCGACTACAACTAGCAAGTGAGATCGATGGTGGTGTCACCGGGTTTATGGAGTGGAGGTGTGGTGGAGCCATGAGATAGGTATGGTGGAAGGAAAGAAAAAAGAAAAAAAAAATGGCGGATGATGGTAAAAAAGAAAGACGAGGAGAAACAAAAGAAAAAAATTGAGAGAACAAAAAGAGAAGAAAGGAAGTGGGGCACCTTAGAGGAGCAAGAAAGATGAAGTCTTTAGGGAAATGGACCAAAATTTACTCAAACTAAAATGAGTAAGAAATGAGTCAACACTAGTGTCTAAAATTAAAGCAAAAGCTAAAAATGGGCACAACACAATTTTTGGGGTTTATGTTACTCTTACTTGATATGACATCCCAACAAAATTCTTAAGCCTTTTACTCAAAGAGAATTGAAATTAAGCTTTTTCATGAAGGACAATTTATATAGCCAAGCAACCAAATAATAAAGAATTAATTGATTAAAAAAATTAAAATAATTCCTTAAATGATAATCTAACCCCTTTCAAGTTCCCATATTTTTTATTTATAATAACCAATTTTTAACATAAATACTTTTAAAAAAAATAAGAATATATTTTAGAAAAACAAAAAATATAAAAAATGTGAATTTCCTAATTAGATTTTCAATAACCCTTTCAATTAATTAATTAAACAACCCAATGATAAACAAGAAATAAATGAGGAAGAAACTTGAACACGCCATAGAACGCACACATCTTTCGAATTCTTTACACGTGGCTTCTCACACGCTCATGGACATGTCTAATGCATTCAATGGCCAAAACAACCAATATTAGACTAGTGAGATTTGGATGTGTAAAAGACCTAAACGAATAAACAACAAAATCAACATAATAATAGGTTTCTCAAATTGCTTTAAAAGGCTTAAAAATAGTGTATTCTCTCACACAAACAAATGCATCCAAATCCAGACAGCACCTACAATTGAAAACCATTGTCTATTGTCTTGTTGCTAGTCAACAAAATTCTCTTCCCCAATTCAGGTTTACCTAGCATTAATAGTGAGGCCCATTGCACCCTTAGACATCCCCCCTCCCCTTCAACCGCCAGCTTTGTTCACCATTTATTGCTGGGCACACTGCACCCTCTGAGCACCACCATGAATATCCTCATCCTCTTCATATGCCTCCTGGGCAGCCTGCTTCCTCCGCATCTCCTCCTCAATGTTGACATCATGCAAGGTAGTCTCCTCACACTCATCAATCTCCATATCAGTCAACTGTGTTGAAGTCCTCGGAGGCAGCACTGCTTCAAGAGCTTTGCACTGATCCGTGTTCAGGGAGTCAGGGAAATCCACTGCAAAGTGAATGTACAATTTCCCCTTCATGAATGGCTTCTGGTAAATGGGCATTCCTTCGTCATTTATAGCCTTGAATTGGTCTGTATTGCAACATAGACAAGGGTCACAACCAAGAAAACAGAAAGTCAAAGCCCAGAGCTGAAATTTCAGGAGAATATTTTTATTCTCTTACAATATCGCAGACAGCATTGCAATAGTCCTCCAAAATGGAAACTCATAAAAAAAATGCAACCAAAACCACATTTATGAATAGACGGCATATCTAAACTTCAGAAGAGAATTTCCATGTCATGCAGAAAGCTCAAATACCACTGAAACTTACCAGGCTTGACCACTTCTCCTGGATGGGATTTAATGAGAAGCTGTCTACCATCCAAATGAGTCAGTATAAATTGAAATCCACAGAGTGCCTCGGTCAGGGATAAGGTGTGCTCAACAAACAAGTCATCACCCTTGCGCTTGAACTTAGGATGCTCTTTCTGTTGTAGGACGAAAACTATGTCACCTGTGACTGTGTCAGGCTGCAAGGAGCTCAAACCATATTCACAAATCAATAACAACACATGAGGAATATGTTTATAGACACCAAAAAGTATGCAAGATGCTTTGTTTATCAATGAAGAAACAGATTGATAACAAATATAGAATTAGACACTTTGACTCAGCCGCTTCATCAGCTTCTCCAGGGAATGTTATCCTCTGTCCATTTTGCATCCCCTTCTCTACAATGACCTCCAACACTTTCTTCTCTTGTACAACCTTCTCACCCTTACACTGTGGGCATCGATCCTTGTCATTAATGGTCTCACCTGTACCTTTACACTCATTGCAAGGATGTTGCATTTGCTGGATCATAGAGGGGCCAAGGTGTCTAATAGAAACTTTCATCCCAGATCCTTGACACCCAGAACACTTCATTGATGCACCTGACTTGGACCCTTTCCCCTTGCAAATTATCACCCCAATCAAGATATAATATAAGTCACAAACAAAGTCATAAGATGCAGACACGAAACTGCAGAAAACTGAGAATACTGCAAAGTTTGTACCCACCCCTTGCACTTAGAGCAGATTACATTGCGAGAAAGGGACAGTTTCTTGGATGTCCCATTGTAGAGATCTTCCAGAGAAACCTTAAGGGGGTGGATGACGTCCTCCCCCCTTCTTTGCCTCCGGCCTCTGCTGCTTCCACCACCTAAGCACATAAAATTTCATCCAACAGTTAACAATGTTCACTCATGCCGGTAGCTCAAGCTTTGATTTCAAAATGAACAAAGACTCAAGTCTCTTACCACCAAATGGGTTGCCACCAAAGAAGGATTGGAATATGTCAAAGGGGTCATGGCCGCCACCGCCACCACCCATTCCTTCTTTCAGAGCATCTTCTCCGTATTGATCATATATCTCCCGCTTCTCCGGGTCGCTCAATACCTCATAAGCTTGTGCCAACTCTTTAAACTAAAAGACAAAAGCAAAATTTCACAAGCAAATTACCATTTATTATCACAAACCAAAGCCAAAATGGAACAGTCTGATCATCACAAATACACAAACTAACATCATGATGATTCCAAGCATCCAACCTCACATCTTCCGTAACAAAAAAATCTTTAGCATTTGGAAAGCTCATCATATTAAAAATACTCATATTCATGAACTATTTCATAAAATCTATCAATGCATCAAGTACATTAAATCCAAATGAAAACATAGCAAAATCATTCCTGTCCCCGCTGATGATAAAGAAAGACACTTAGACACATCGAGCAAAGAGATCCCAACAATTCAATTTTTATTTTTGGCTATAATTTCAGGAAGCTAACACGATACATCCAATCATTTTGTTTCATCATTCAGTTTTCCAGCAACCAAAGAAACTGAATCATAAAACCAGTACCTTCTCCGGGTCACCACCCTTGTCAGGGTGGTTCTTGATCGCCGCCTTCCTATACGCCTTCTTCAGATCTTCCTGCGAAGCGTTCTTGGAAACTCCAAGAACATCATAGTACTTAGTGTTATCGCTTTTCTTGGGAGCCCTACCAAACATTTTATCGGATTCCAAGCAACCCCACCGAAAAATCTACCCCTCGATCCTGCAAATAAAATCAACAATCAAAACCGCCATATAAATATATTTTAAAAAAAAATCCTGCAATTTCTGAACAAGCAAACAGGAAATTAACAGAATTCTAGGGAAAATTAGATACAAAACGAACCGATCCTGAAAAGAAAACCTAGATTGAGTAGGGAGATAGGAATCGCAGAGGATCTGCTTAGCGGAGAGAGCAGAGCACGCTCGACGGCAAAAGAGGGTTGCGTTGGTCTACCAAGTCTTTTATTTATTGAAAATTTTGGACGGTCCAGATCGATTCTTTTATACCAGTGTTAGGAGAGAAGCCTCTAGAATAGTCTATACTTTTCCATCCGTCCTCTCATATGCCCACCACCGTTACAGCTAAATAATCCTTTCCTTTTTTTTTTCTCTCTCTTCTTTTCGAATTTTCCCATCCTCCACATGTGATAAAAATAAATAAATAAATAAATAATAAAAAACTGGGTTTTGACTCACTTAATTAAAAATATATATATTTATTATAAATAAATTATCAAATTAAGACATCAAAATTTATGATTTTACTTTTATAATTTATTAAAAAGTAATGTATTTCAAATATCTTTTAAAATAATTAATAAATTATGTCTCTATCCTTTGTGCTCGTGGTGTTAATGATTTTGTACTTAATAATTTAAAATAAATTAAAATTAAAAAATTAAATACATTTTACCCTTTATTTTCAATGATGTTTATATTTTACCCTTTTATATTTAAATTTTAATAATTTTTTTTCAAATTTATTAAAATACAATATTTTGTCCCTTAGATTTATTAAAAAGTCAATAAATAGTTTGTTCAAGGAAGAAACAATGTTCAAATATAAAAAAAAAATATTTATTACTAAAGTTCGAAGTTGCAACACTTTGCATTCACATGCAAAAATAGTCATGTAAATATCTTTCTAAATAAAAAAAAATAGAATTAATAGTTAAACTAATAACTACTATATTTTAAAAACATTCAATAAATTTTACTCAATTTCATAGTAGTCTTTGAAAAAAAGTACAAAAAGGATCTATTTCTTTTATAATTTTATAAAAGGGTTTGTAATTAAGGTAAATTATTGGTATTTAATAAATTTAGGGGGCAAATTGTCGGGTTTTAAATATGAGGGGTAAAGTGTAAAACAAGCCCAAAGTTGAGGGGATAAAATGTATTTATCCCTAAATTAAATTACATTTAAATTATTAATTTATATTAAATCCTCAAATTGATTTTTTTTATATTATCTTATTAAGTTATTTTATTTAATATAATTAACATATTTAATAACCTAAATTAAATAATTAAGTGATACTACATCATTGAATAATTTATCAAAGAATCTTCTAATTAAAAGCCATTTAATGGTAACAACATCTTGTTTTTAAATTTACATTTTTGACCAATTATTCTTTTAATTAAATGTCACTTTCCTCTTATTAATTCATGGAGGAGCAATCAGAACAGGAGTAGAAACAACATGTTTTTAATGTACATATAGAATGATATATGGACTAACCATGACCAAGAACAAACAGCAGTGATTGAAATTCAGTTATTAAATCTTAACCTTACAAAGAAATTATTTTATGAAAATAGAGAATTAGTTCGTACGGACCATTTGTTAAACAATGAAAGTGCTGCTTAGAGTATTAAAAAAATCATTACATATGTTGAGAGTAGTCATTAGAAATTCAATGTATTAAGTTTCACTTTTTTAAAGTCAATGTGGATATTCCATTTTGCCCTAATAGTATATGTTATTTCATCATATTGGTCCTTCTTGTCTTGTGTTTTTGTGTAGTATGTAAGGTCCTCGTTTTGCTTAGTTGTTCTTGTACTCTTTGATGGTTCATCCATTACTCGATTTTAGCACTGACTCTTAAACTACTTTTAGAGACCTTTTAGTAGCACCATATGTTTTCCCAAAGTTTTGGCACGTTTAGAGCTTTTACGGGCTCTTTTGGCACATCTAAACCATTTTTTTTGCCTCAATTGATGTAGGAAACCGATTCAATGGATTCAATCGGTCTGGACAACTAGTTCAATCGGTTGAAGTGACAATGTGACCAATTCATTATGTTTTCAACTTTTCTCCCCCGTTTTAGCCGCTTTTTGAGTCATTTCTTTTTTGTCTTTTTTTTTTTGGGTTTCCTAGGTTGGTTTTGGAGGGTTTTTAAGGGCCTTAACCTGGGTTAAAGGTCTTTTTAATTTTGGTTTTGTTTAAGAGAGTTTTAAAGTAAATTTAAGCTTTGATAGAAATGATGACATGTGTCAAAATCTTCACCCTTCCTTGACCTATAAATAAGGGTCTTGGAGCTCATTTTTAAGGGACTTCTCTCTTGGTTTTTTAAGGAAAACTCTGCTAATTTTTCCGAAGGATGATAGGTTCTTGGGACTTCTCACTTGTGAGGTGATTTTAAGTTCATCTTCATTTTTGCTTTCTTCTATTTATTTTCAATTTGTTTATATATTTCTTTTATTCTTGAGATGATGAATATAATAGATGTGGATATTATATTAGGATAGAGCCTTACAAAGTATGACATGATGTAACAAATTTGCAATACGTTATTCATTTAATAGTATTCCAGGTTCACTTTTATCTATCCTTATTCCATGCATTATACTCTATAAGCATTCTGACCTAGAATCTCTTGTATTGTATATGACTTGAGTACATTAAGAGTTACATAGAAAATCCAAGTCATGAGTTCCTTGTAAGTAGATGATTTTTTCATAACTAGTTCATGAACTTAGGCAATCCATTTGAGGTTGTAGTGTATCACCTCTTAATTGGAGGGATAACTAGGCTTGGTTGTCAGGATAGGGTTCCTATGATGAGTGCACTAGTGTGTATGATTACACACTAGACATTACCTACAGTGAGTCATGATATAAGGCTATCGAGTAGTCATGACCTTACCAAATTGCTATACTATATAGTCTTTCAACCTTAAGAGAATAGTGAACTTGTGTACAAGTTAGAGGTGGCTTTAACTTACGGGTGAGATAATAATTTAATTATATATTCCTTATGGATTGGGTCATTATTGATGGAAGTTGGTGGTAACAAGTATTCTTAATAGAGGCACCATGATATCTTATGTACTTTGAGATAGTTTGTTCTCTTGGGTGATCCTAAGGAGTGTCATAATGAAATTTGTGGGCTCATAATAATTTCTTTAGTGGAATTTGACATATGTTCTTAATGAGCTAGAGTATGTTGTTTGATCACATAATAAGAGGATCTATAACTCAAGGATTGTAGAGGTAGTTTTGAAAGGTTGATAGCTTTCACCTTGTTAAACTATGAATGACTAGTTCATGGGGAGATTGTACACAATGGATAGCAGGTCACAGACCCGAGCAGTTGGTGTCTCGTTATGATATACATAGGGTATTGATGTGCAATTGACTCTCTATTATGGGATGTTAAGTCAACTTCAGAATTGGATTTTGAGGAAGCTAGTACTATCCTAGAGGTTCTAATTGTCCCTGCTCAATTTTATATTCTTTGATGACACAGTTTATGAGGGTTGAATGAGTTTTTAGTTCACTTTTGTGCATAAAGAGAGTTTTGGTAATTATGTAAGGTTGCACAAAGATAAATGAATGATATCTCTGGATTGGGCTAATTAATTAATTAGAACCTTATTGGGTTAATTAAATAGTTAGCTACCTTCTTGGGCTAAATTAAGTGACTGAAGCCCATAGTAGGCTCAAGTTACTTAAACCTAGTAAGAAACCTATAAATCTTCAAGAGTTAGGGTTTTTGACTTTTTTTCATTATCTCCCTACAATTTAAAGTGAGAACCCTAGTCTCTAGCCTTGAGACCATCTTAGTGCCTAGACTCAAGAAAGAGTCATCGGGTGGAAGATCATGGTGTTTGACAAGATCTATTACAACTTTGGAGTATTCTATATCAACTAGAATAAATTCGGGAACATTTGGATCAAAGGTATGTGACATTATTCTCTAGATCTATATTTTTTGTGGTATCAATATTATTTTTTAAATTTAGAGAGTGTATGATAGATTTTCATGCATATTAATGATTCAAGGCACGAGAATAGAAAATTTTGGGGTTTCCCAACAACTAGTATCAGGGCCCTATGTTAGGATTTTGCATGTTGGATTTGTTCTATGGTGTGCTCATATTTTTTTTGTAGGGTTGGTTATTCATCCTATGACCTAATGGGATGAATGAATGTGATTGGTTTATTATATATTGAATCTACTAATAATTGTTGGTTTAAATGTTCTACATTCTAGTTTAGGTTGTAAACTCTGTGGTAAGGAGCATAGGATCTTTTCCTTGGTTGTAAAAATCTAGTTTTTATTTTCTAGATTGATTGTAAACTCTATTTCGAGGAGTATAGGATCTTTTTGTTGTAAACATTCACTTTTTCTTTTTTTTCTTTTTTTAATTTTTTTGTCAATCATGTAACTCAAAGAGATCATGGAAGAATTCCAACACATCATAGCAGATCCATGGTGAAGATTCCCAACCAGAAAAAAGGTAAGTTTTCTAATGAGGTGTCTACACAGTGATGTCAACTTTGACTCAAAATTAGGACAAGCTCCTATGAGTTTTTTGAGGCAAGCCACATATGGTTTGGAAGTTTAGGAAGTTAGAAATCAAACGCCTTAAACGGTTCATAAATCGAAGTTGAAATAAGGGAGATATGGTCAATTGAAGTAAGTTTCACAAAAAACATGTTGTTTCAGGATTGAGTTCAGACCAAATTGTTTTTGGTTGTTTGGGCTTGTTTTATGGCTTCTTTCTAGGCTAATTTTTTTTTTTTGGCAAAAATTGGGCATTTTAGGGTTTTCCAATTTTTACTAATCCTAATATTTGGTTGTTGGGCAATTTTGTTAAATTAAATTTTACCTATTTTTTAATTACCAAATATGCAACAGGGTCCCTAAAGGTTATAAAGAAATATTTGTTTAATTATTTCTTTATTTATTCTTTTTATTTTTTATTAATTGTATATGTGGCCTAAAATATGATATTTTGGTATTCTTAATTTGATATAAATTTTTATGGATTTTTCAAAGTTGGAAAACTTATTTCAATTAGAATATGCATGGTTATAAATTTTTATTTTAAGAAAAGATAAGTTGAAAAATAATTAAGAATTTTCTTTCCTTTGTTAAAATTAATTCTTAGAGATTTTAATTTTATTTGAAATCTTTTCAAATCATTGAGATCTTTAAGAATACAATATTTCTTTTTTGGGAAGAGCTCTTGTTTTTCCAAATTTTTATAAAATAATATTTTTCTTATTTTGTATAAGATTCTAATTTACCTTTTCTTGGTAAAATAAAAAACAACATGCCATATATAACTGGGATGAAACATGGATGAAACAAGTCAGAGACTTTGGTGGTTTTTGTTTTTCTATCCGAAGTTTGAATAGGTTCAAAGTTGTTTGAAATTTGTATAATAATCAATGCAAAAATTTCATTCATATTTTTTAATGTAACTTTTTAATTGACATTTGATTTACTCATTTTCATTGATATTGAATTGAAAAATTAAAATATTGATTATGATTTGTATAGGTGATAAAACTTAGAGCCCGTTTAACAATGATTTTAGAAAATGTTTTTAATATTTCTAATGCTTGAAAATTTTTATTATTTTAGTGTTAGAAATGTTAGAAACGCTTTATAAAATCACACCCAAATGGGATCTTAGACGTTAATTCAATAAAAACTAAATAAAAGATCTTAATTTTTTTTTTTTTGTTGAAGTTGTTTCTTGAAGAAACAACTTTAAATAAATTTTGTTGTTGTAAATTCAACATTTTTTTAATGCACAAATTTTGGATTTTTTTTTTCTTTTAACTCAAGTAACAACTTCTATTATATTTAAAAATTTTAATACAAAAATTTTATCTTCATAAAACAAATAAATTAAAATTAATTTTTTTTTAGTATTTTTGAATAATTTAAAATAATAAATAATGTGTTTAATTTTATTAAACAAATAAAATCAATGTTTCACATGACTAACTTTTATAAACAAATAAAACAAATTTCTTAACTTCATTAACTTCAACAATATAAATATAATTTTTTATGAATAGTAATTACATTTTATATTAAAAATATTTCTTGAAAATACACTTTCAAAATAAATTTAATTTTTTTTTAAATATATGATCGATATTTAAATGCAAAGTATTTTTTCTAAAGATATCTTTAACATAAATTTAATTTTTTTTTATTATTTTAATATATGATATGAAATGTGGAATGTTATGAAAATACAACTTCCAACCCGACCAACCAATTCCTCAATACTTTTAATATGGAAGGTATTTAATATAAATTCAATTTTTTAATATGAGGTTGATATGAAAATTGTAAAAGATGTCGATACATATTTAGTATAAATTTAATTTTTTTCGATGTATGATTGATATGAAAATTATGGAAGATCTATTATAAATTCAATTTTATGGAATTGTGGAATTGTTGTAAAATTATAAAGTGAAAGGATAATAAAACAAGAAAAGAGAAATTAGAATGTAGAAAGAGAATAGAATAGATTTTCATTAGAAGTATCTACCTTTTATAGGGGGTCACAAAGAGATATACATTAATGTGGATGATCATCCACAAGCTCCCATAATCCAATAAATTCTCATATTTTCTAACACTCCCCCTTGGATGATCATAAGAATATGGTAACTGCCTCATTAAAAACCTTGCCAATAAAACCCAGTGGGACAAAACCTGGACGAAGGAAAAAAGAGTGCAATATATCCATATTAGCATTCTCCCCCTTCATGTAAACATGATTATGATTTCTTTAACATTTCAAATGGTAGATCTCTCAATCTTCGCATTCCAATGTCATACCTTAATTTTTTCAATGTGGTCAAAGGTAATGCATTTGTGAATAGATCTGCTAGATTATCGCATGGCCAAATTTGTTGAACATAAATCTCACATTTCTTTTAGAGCTCATGAGTATAGAAGAATTTAGGGGAGATATGTTCAGTTCTGTCACCTTTTATGAATCCTCCTTTAATTTGTTCAATATAAACAACATTATCTTCATGTAACATGGTTGCATTACCTCTGATGGAAGGTAGTTGATTCGTTCCCAATTGAATTTATAACCTATATCACCATGCATTAGGATAGCTTTAGCTAATATAGCATAGTGGCTCTAGGTTCGTTCTCTGGGAAGGGTTTTCAACTCATAACTGATACCAATTCAAAGTTAAATTGGTGCTTTTTCATTTCAAGGTTAGCTTAAGAAATAAAACATAAACTTTGGTTAAATGAAGTTTTGTTTCAAGCTAACTAAAAAGAAAATAATAGAAATTATTTATGAAGAAAAACATTCCTTGGAGGTTTGGGTTTACAAGGGAGGTTCCTTATGCAAAAACAGAGCTCCGGTCATTTGGTTCATTTCCTCGCATTAGAGACTGAACATATAGTCAATTCTCTAACCGTTGTTGTACAGATGTAACCTTTAAATGGATTTCAGCTCTAATTCTCTCTCACTGATGCAACTGGCAATGGCTCGTGCCTCTCACCTAGCATTTGCCATTCAAGGTGATCTTTAACTTTGGACTTCCCTTCTCTAGCTCGCAAAAGATAACTAATGAATGTCTCCTTGGAGTCCAAAAGCTTACCAAGTGTTGGCAATTCTAGAAAATCCTACCTCCAAGTCACTTCCCAAAAGCTTGCAAGAGGTAAACTAGAGCATCTCCATGGACGGAGATCCCTTGCCTTACCAAAAGTTGGCTCAAGTGAATTGAAAGTGTTTTAAGTTAACTAAAAACATAGAAATCATTAAAGGATCACACTTTCTCCTCTTTAATGGCTGAAACCACAAAGCTATAAACTCTTGCACTTGGAACCTTTCCCGGCAACCTTAGCTCCAAGGAACTAAAAGTCTAGCCACTCATTCTCTGAGCAAACTTCCTCAGAGCTTGTTTGACTAGTAAGAAAAAGAATGAGAAAACAAAAATATATATGAAAAACAGAGCAAGTGCTCTGCAAAATATATTTCTTGTAAAATTGTACAAAGGATGCGTCTGAGAACAAGCTCCGACTCTCTACATCCTACCATATGTAAAGGAAATTACAAACTATATATAAGAGGTTATTCACCCTTTGTTCTTACTTAAAGACTAAGGAATCCTATGATAGGTGGATTACAAGGAGAGTTTGGGGATTTAGACATCAAATATCTAAAGCAAAATATCTCAAAATGTCGGTCGGATATATCAGGAAGCTTCAGGAGAACACCGCGGCACTGTGCAAAATCCGGGTAATCTGAATTGTCGGTCGCTGATGCTCTCCGGCTAAGCGCTATCAGAGGATCCGGATATGTCTGACCGGGGAATTTGAAACGCCCTGCTCTCCCATCTGGCGTCAGGCACCGTATGTGAATTATTCAGAGAAGATGGAACATCGGCCGGACAGAATTCCTCCCCGGGTGGAATGAGCTATGCCATGCGCCGCAAAGGGGGACCGTCTACGTGTGCAAGGTGTAGGGACCTCTCCCCCTGATGACACGGAGCACGCATTGCTATTTGGCGCAACTCCATCAGGATTTCCTCAGGGGACACGCGCCGCCATGCTATCCGGAGTAACTCCATCCAGATTCCCCAAGAAGACATGCGCCGCCATGCTATCCGGACTCCCTTAGGGAGAAGCACACGACACTCGTGAACATCACACTCCGGACAATAGCATATCCTATCTGGATATGTTGTCCAGATGGAAAACATTGACTAAAGTGAGCAAGCCTTGCTACAGCCCACGTTCCGCCGCCCTCCGATGGTGTGTTCGAACTCCCTATCCGGACATCTTTGCCATGGATTCCAAAGAACTCTCCTCAATCTCGAATTGCTTTGGTGATCAAAAAGCTATCAAAACACCAAAACTTAACACAATTTGATTAGAATTGATTGCAAGTGTCCTTAATATGTTAATTGGGTTAAAAGGTAATAACTACTACTCAAAGTATTTAAAAGAGTTAATTATAAGCTATCAAAATAGCACTTTTTGAGTAGTAATCAGTAGTTCACATGTTTCTTGTATATGTTGGATCATTGACCTTAGTCATACACATTCACGACTTGCTTCATGAATTGCAATAATTTTTGAATGATTTGAAAATGTGGCTACTATTGTTTATTTAACTGATCACCAAGATATTGTCATTCCACCATAAGTAAAGACATATCCCGTTTGAGATCGAGTTTATAAGGATCTAAAAGATATCCTGCATCTGCATACCCAATCAATTGTGATTTTGATCATTTTGAATAATATAAACACATGTCACTTGTTCCATAAAGGTATCGCAATATATGTTTAATCCCATTCCAATGCCTTTTAGTTGGGTCAGAATTGTATCTTGCTAGTAAGTTGATAGAGAATGCTATGTCTGATCTAGTACAATTTGCAAGATACATTAGTGCACCGATTGCACTGAGATATGGTACTTTTAAACCAAACAATTCTTCATTTTCTTTTTTATGATGAAATGAGTCTTTGTTCTTTTCAAGTGAACGAACAATCATAGGGGAATTGATTGGATGTGATTTGTCCATATAAAATCGTTTTAATACTTTTTTTATATATGTTGTTTGATGGACTAATATGCCATTTGAACAATGCTCGATTTGTAGGCCGATGCAATATCTTGTTTTTCCCAAGTCTTTCATTTCAAATGCCTTTTTTAAATAATTGACTGCTTTTGTGAGCTCTTCAGGAGTTCCTATAAGGTTTAAATCATCCACATACACTACAATTATTGTAAGCCCAAATTTTGATTTCTTGATAAAAAACACATGGGCAAATTGAATTATTCACATATCCTTCTTTTAACAAATACTCACTCAAACGATTATACCATATACATCTGGATTGCTTTAATCCGTACAAAGATCTTTGTATTTGATTGAGTACATGTTTCGAGGTTTTGGATTAGTTGTTTCAAGCAATTGGAATCCTTCGGGGATTTTCATATATATGTTAGTATCTATAATCCCATATAAATAGGTTGTAACAACATCCATAAGACACATATATAGTCATTCAGAGACTGTTAAATCTATCAAGTATCGAAGTGTGATTACATCCATTACAAGGGAATAAGTTTCCTCATAGTTTATACCAAGTCTTTGAGAGAAACCTTGAACAATAAGTCGTGTTTTATATCTTATGATTTCATCATTCTCATTTCGTTTTTTCACAAAGACCCATTTATATCCAACAGGCTTTATGTTTCCAGGTGTTTGAACTATAGGTCCAAATACCTCTCGTTTTGTTAACGAGTTTAGCTCTGTTTGGATTGCTTCTTTCCATTTTGGCCAATCATTCATTTTTTACATTCATTCACAATTTGTGGTTCTTGATATTCAACATTTCTCATGATGTCCATAGCCACTTGGAATGCCAATATATTATTTATGATAATGTCGCTACGGTCCTTTGTTTCTCCGGTGTGACTCATTGAGATCTCTTCAGTTCTAGATATTGGTATTTGATCAATTTATGCCTCTTCAAGAGCTAATTGTTTGTTAAGTTGGGTTTCATCATTTGACCCTTTCATATTTGTGAACTCTTCAGGAGTACTAAGTTTTTCATATGTTGTTCCTTTTCTTTTTCTATGAATTAAATCCTTTGCGCCAATAGGTTTACCATGCTTCAAGCGTGTCTTAGATTCATTTGCTATGTCATTCTCCAATTGTCCTTCAAGGACATCAATATGTGTTGGGGCGTTCACAACTGGCATGTGTGACTTTGTTACTTTCTTTATATCTGTGAAAGCATCAAGTAATTGATTTGCAAGTCCTTGCAAATGAACAATCCTTTGAGCTTCTAACTCACATTGTCTTGTGCAAGGATCAAGAAGAGACAAGAAGGGTACATACCATGTAATGTCTCACCATTCTTTTGACTTGTCTCCCCCTAATGAAGGGAAAACATTTTCATCAAAATGGCAATCTGCAAGGTGGGCAGTAAAAACATCATCTATGACTGGTTCAAGATAACGGATAATGGAGGGAGAATTAAAACCAACATATATACCAAGTCAATGTTGAAGTCCTAACTTAGAACGTTGAGGTGAAACTATGGGAACATAGACAACATAACCAAAAATAAGAAAATGTGAAACATTTGGTTAGGAGACTAAAGCAAGTTGTTAAGGTGAGCAATCATGATTAGCTGTAAGGCGAATTCGAATTAAAGTGGCAACATGAAGAATAGCATGCCCCCAAGCAGACAAAGACAGTTTTGTTCTCAAGAGTAATGGTCTTGCAATCAGTTACAAACATTTAATTAGAGATTCAGCTAATCCATTCTGAGTATGGGTATGAGCAACAAGATATTCAACATCAATGCCAACCAACATACAATAATCAAGAAATGTTTGAAATGAAAATTCACTAGCATTATCAAGACAAATTGTCTTAATAGGATGATTAGGGAATTGTGCCTTGAGTCGAATTATTTGAGCAAGTAACCTGGCGAAGGCAATATTTCTAGTTGAAAGAAGACAAACATGAGACCAACGAGTTGATGCATCAATTAAAACCATAAAATAACGAAAAGGTCCACTAAGTGGATGAATAGGTCAACAAATATCACCTTGAATACGTTCTAGAAAGGTTGGTGATTCATATTCAACCTTGGTAAATGATGGTTTAATAATTAATTTGCCTTGTGAGCAAGCAACACAATTGTAATCATTGGGCATCAGAATCTTCTGGTTCTTCAAGGGATGTCCTAAATAATTGTTGATGATAAGACACATCATGGATAATCCTGGATGACCAAGACGTTCATGTCATATCATAAAAGTTTTTAAGTCACAGAACTTCTGGTTCATGACAGCATATGACTCAATGGGTCTAATGATTGTTTGATATAACCCACAAGAATAAGAAGGAAGTTTTTCCAAGATGTGTTTTTTCCCATAAATAATTGAAGTAATGAGAAGGTATTCATTACTATCATCATTCATAGTTTCAATGTGATATCCATTCCGGTGAATATCTTTGAAACTAAGAAGATTTCACTTGGATTTAGCATAATAAAGGGCATCATTAATGTGGATTTTAGTTCCTCTAGGTAAAATAATAGTTGTTCTTCCGAAGCCTTGAATCAAGTCTACAAGACTTGATATTGTATTAACATTAGACTTAACCAACAATATGTTGGAAAAATATTTTTTATCACGAAGGATTGTGTGTGTTGTGACACAATCTGTAAGACATGCATCTACATTGGATGTCGTATGATGTACCAAGGTATGAGAAAGATCCATGTATCTTCAAATATAAATAAAGAGAAGAATTTAAATAAGAAATAATAAAATGTGAAATAAATAATGTGTTTAAAGATGATAACAAAATAAACATATTTGCAAAGAACTAAATAAGAACATAACATTTAATCATAAGAAACATTTCCATCACCAATTAGATGGTCAATTTTCCCATTAGGATTCTCAAAGAAATTTGAAACATCTAAATGGGTTAGATCTATTGGGCCATCACTATCAATGAAGTTCATTTCAACTTCCTTTCCTTTTGCTTTTATTGAGGTTTGATAAAGGTCAACAACATGTCTTAGAGTACGACAAGTACGTGACCAATGTCCTTTCATGCCACATCTATGACACTTATTCTCACGAGCATGTTTACTTTGTGGTTCTATCCCCTTTTCAGGTTGTGCCTCTGAATTATTCCACTTTTGGTGGTTTGAGTTGTTCTTTTTTACTTTGAGAACCACTACGATGAGAAGAATTGTGTTTACCACAACCTCGATCGCGACCACGTTCTCGACTTCATCCATATCCATGTCCAAGGGTTTGAACAGATGTGGCATTGGCTTCAGGCAATGACATAGACCCAGTAGGACGAGATTGATGGTTTTTCAATTGTAACACCTAGTACTAATGAATTAAATAGGCAATAATGATTATCTTGGTACTTCACTTTAAGCATGCTTTATTAGATGTTAAAACTAGTTTAGTGCTAATCTTGTTTAATTATGAATTAAACTTTGATTAAGGTTAAGTGGGATTAATTAATGACTTAAGCATGCTTATTAGGTTCTTAGGGGCTGATTAGGGTTATGAAAACCTAAAGGACTAATGGGCAATTATGGGTTTTATTTTTGATAACTTGAACGACTAAAGTGCAAAATATGGAAATTGGAGTTAGTGGAATGCCACCTCCTACTTGGGTGGATTGGTGGCAGCCATGTGGGCTGCCACCTCATGCTTAGCTGTATGGAAACCCCTTTATAAGAGGGCTACAACTTGTTTTCCACCATTTCGCCTACAGCAACTTGGGTTAGAGAGAGAATCTAGAGAGTGAAAGTGTAGATTTGAGGTAAGCAAGTTGTTTAATTCTTGTAATTTTCGTTTATTTTGGTTCCTAATGATATGCTGAAAAAAATTAACGGTAAAATTTTGTGTAAAAATTTAGTTTAATTAGCTATAAACATGTTTTAGTTAAAAATCACAATTAATTAAGGATTAAAGTATTTTAACTTAAGTATTTTATTAATGGCAAGATAAGCATAAATCTTTGTTTAATTTGGTTTGATTGAAAAATAGATTAGTAAACATGTGATTAATTAGGTTATTTGGACACTTGGGATTTGTTAATGGGTTAGGCTTTAAGAAAATCAAAACAGTTAGTGTTTGGTAATTAATTAGGGAAATTAATATGCATTGTAAATATTATTTAATTCAATTCAAATTTGATTTGAAAACCTAAAGGTATATAGATTAGAGAATATGAGAACTAAAAATTAGCAACAGTAAACTATATAAATTTTCATGGTTAGGAAACCTAAATTATGTTGTTTCATTTTCGTTCCTCGTAATAGGCAAAGATCGCCTACATAGAAGAAACACAAAAAGGAAATTGGTGTAAGGTAGGGAATTTTATGCTATTCTATGGTGTATCTGATTTCTTTCCTTGAATCATTTGTTGGAATTTCATGTTATTTTTAAGATTTCATAAAATGTTTTAATGTGTCATTACATTTCGATTTATTGCATTAAAATGTTACCATGATATTGATACGTATATTGGTATGAAGATTCATGGTTCTGTGTTGTCGAAATGGTTCATGGTGTGGTTGCATTGCAAGAAGGATATGGAATTATCACAAATGATATTCGAAAAATTGGTTGGTAGGAAGTGTTTATGTGGTGCTACAGACATTATCTTTTGATATATTGTTTATGTGGGACTATGAGTCCTTGGGTGAATGTCCCTAAAGCCCTCGAGGAAGACACTCTGATGTGGGTGTATGGGGTTGGTCCTGCCCCTGGATTTTAGTCCCAAAAGACACGAGGTATGACTTGCTCTTGGGTGATATCCTAGATAGTCATTATTATATTGATCGAGTATCTTGTGGAGCATTGATATCTGATGTGTAGATTGGTGGGGGTTAGCAGTTTATCAGTTGTAAAAGGATGGATGAGGAAAAGTAAAGATGAAACCAACAAACACATGCATACATGTTTGACATGATTACACATTTGTTAATGGTTATGAAATGTTTATCATGCATGCTATTAAATTTTTAATTCAAGGTTTTTAAGGGTATGCTTAGGATGGTTATAAACTTTCCTACTGAGCTGTGAACTCACCTTATCCCTTCCACCTTTAGATGCAGGTCAGAAGACCTATACAGGAAATAATGCTTGAGCAATGCTTTACTGTGATTGGATATTGTTTGCTCGCATTGAAAGTCTTTTGAGGCCTTGCCTTTTGTATCAAAGATTGAATCTTTTTGTAGGAATGATGTAATATATATATATATATATATATTTGTCAAGTACACTTGTAGTATGGGCTACCCATAGTGAACAATGGGGTTTTGGTATATGTAAATTAATGTAGTATAAGTTTTTTTTAAGAAACGAACCATATTTTGTTAACTACAAGTTACAAAGTTTAATACAGGATGTACTCCTTGTAACAGGTTTTGCATATCCTCTTTTGCACATAATCAAGCAGGAACTCAACATTTAAATTTTTGAGAGCACTTATACTGTACTTGAGTATCAATTGTTTACTTTTAAGAATAACAAAAAACCGGGGTGCGACATCAATAATAACTCATTATTTTGTTCAGCCACAAGAAGACATGAGATCAATTATGAATATTTAGTGAAACGAAGCTCTCGATATTGCTACTATAGGAGCACATTCAAGGTATGAAATGTCGTGAATGTTTTTTCAAGCATTTCTTCTTCAATGACCTTTTCTCCACACAATTTTAATTGTGAGCTAATTTTGAATAGGGCTGAGTTGTAGTCACTAACAAACTTGAAATCTTGTAATCTCAAGTGCATCCAATCATAGCGTGCCTTTGGAAGGATTACAGTCTTTTGGTGGTTATATCGTTCCCTTAGATTATTCCAAAGGATGAAAGGATCTTTAACCGTAAGGTGTTCACCTTTTAATCCTTTATCAATGTGATGGCGAAGGAATATCAAAGGTTTGACGCGATTTTGCAGGGATGCATCATTTCCTTCTTTAATGGTATTTCCAAGATTCATCGCATCTAGATGAATTTTAGCATCCAGAACCCAAGATAAGTAATTCTTGCTCGAAATATCGAGGCCAACAAATTCAAGCTTTACAAGGTTTGACATTATTTGAAAGCTATATATAATATTAATTAGAGAAATATTTCAATTATTATAATAAACTATTAATAAAATGCTTTAACAATATTTCAAGTAAACAATATCTCAAAATATAATAACATAAAATTTATCAATTATAAATATGGTAAAAATGTATAAATATGAAATAAGAATTAAAATTTAATATATACATAATTTAATATATATTAGACATAAGCATTATTTCATAATGACAAGCATATTCACATAATTCAGAAAGTAGGTGATAGAGGACATACCTGGATAGCATAGATAATTTGTAACGTGCTTCCTCAAGTTGTAAGGGGTTAGATAACAAATAATAAAATATAGAAATCCTAGCATGCTCGTTATCTAATTAGCATAGCAAAAGTGATCAAAGTATACGGAATCATCAATTATCACATACATCTTGTATATAATTCCTAAAAAATAGATAGACGTGATTTCAACAAGTGTCAAATGTGGCAACAAAAATAAATTTTGAAAAGATTTTCTTATGTAGGGGTTTCACCAATTCCCCAATCGATATACACGAATTTAGCTTAGAATTATCCCATTTATTTGTGACCACAAGCTTTGATTCGTGTTTTATTCAAAACTGTAATTTTATTTGAAAGATGTGAACCGATCAAAACATGGTTGCACATTATTTTAAAAAATGAGATTTTGATTCTAAGAAGTCTAAATGAATTTTTGAAATGGGTTGTTAAGGGGATCTTTTGACTCTAAGAAATTCTAAATGAATTTTTGAAATGGATTTTTAAGGAAATGAGATTTTGAGAATGTTGTTATGTTTTAAAAATAAAAGAAATTAATTTGAAAGCAATAAAATGTATGAATCGAAATACCAATCAAAACAAAAGAGAACAAAATCACAAAGTAGAAATTTTGACAACCAAAAAAATTGAAGGTGAGAATGGAGGCTAATCTTCATAAGTTTCCCAAAGCCTCAGAAAGAAAGAAATCAAATTAAATGAAGGATCACTAAAGTAATGGGTAATGCATTCTAAATTAAACAAACTAATAAAGTATCGATTCATGAACTAACCGCTAGGATTTTAAAAAAAGCATATAAATTAAGACAAGGGTGATCAGGAACTAACATTAATGATTTTGAAATAAAAACTAAAAAGGGATCAATTCAGGTAAGGAACTAAAATTATAGAAGTGCCTAAACTAATTAAAACGAGTTTGACTAAATTAAACTAAAAACATGAACTTTCAAATATATAATCAATTTTATTAATGAACTAAAAACTATAAGGGTAACTTAACTAATTAAAATGAACCAAATTAAGTTCAAACAAATTGAGAAACATGAATTTGATTAGACGAGATCAATTAAACTTGTAAACTAGAATTCGTGAAACACCTAAACTATATAGGATGACTCAAAACCAAGATTAACAATTCTAACTTTCAATCTAATGGAATCAAAACAAATATAAAGAAAATTAACTTTCAAACCAAAAATTAAGAATAATAATAATAATAAATAAATAAATAAATAAATAAGCTGACTTACCTTCTCTAAATGGTGTGTGTGGGCTGCCCATGGTAAATCTTGAAGTAGTAGCTTGCTACTTCTTCTCCAATATGTGTGGTTGTATGTGGGGCTGTGGATGAGCCACTAATATTCATGGTAGCAAGTGATCCTCCATGTGCATGTGTATCATCTCTGATCGGCAACGTGTGAAGACCTTTCTCTCTTTAGGATGCAATGTGTGATGTATGGAGAGAATCCTTTCCGTAAGGAACACGAGGTTGTTAACTCTCCTTCAATGGCTGACTGTGCATTCTCCTCTCCATAGAGCCATGTGGTGATTTTATTCTTTTCTCCAAAGACAGACAAAAGCTCGTAGACTTCCATGGATGAAATCTAAAGAAAACCAGAGAGTTTTGATCAGCATGGGCGCTCGTGCCATTGGAGATGCAGTCATGAAGATTCCCCTGAGTGACCGGCTGCTAGTGCGTGTCTTAAATAGAATCTGTGATGCGCGCTTGTCTTCTTGATGGGGAATACGGTTGTACGCTCCCAGCGTGGAGGAAAGTGGCAGCCCACTTTTCAGAGAATTTGTGGCTGCTGGCCCTTAACGAATCAATGATGTCCGGGCCCCCTTCTTCTTATCCCTCAATGTGCATGTCCTCTCCAAAAAATAAATCCCCTACCCGTTCCCTCTGTTATCCTCTCTAAAAAATATCAGAAATACCCATCTACCCCTTGTCCTCTCTTTGAAAAAAATCACGTGTTTTCTCCTTGCCCAGAAAATTCTCTCTTTTTCCTCCTTCACGTGTTCTCTGCCTAAAAAAAAAAATCCTCTTTTCTTGTTTCTTCATCAATTTCAGCTTTTGAAGACAGCTCACTTATCAATGGTCCTTCACCAAATTTCCAACATGTTTCATTGTGGATTTTCAGCCATGAAAAAAGCTCCATTCACAGCCACAATTCTCCTGTGTCCACCACAAAAGTCAAACTTCAAGAATTCACCCATTGCATGAAACTACCTTCAAAGGAACTCTCCATATGCAGCCATATATTCTGCCATTCATCCACAGAGATTTATAAATTCAAGGCCATTGAAACCTTATTGGAATCAAGTAATTAATATTCACAAAGTGGCTGCCCATTCTTCATCAAAATCGAAGTGTTAACACAACTAGAAGTGAATGAAAACCTTTCCATTTAACCAAGGCATCAACACGACTGAATGTGTATAGCATCTCCTCCATTAAATCAAGGCGTCAACATGTGTAAAGGGGATGAAATTCCCGATGGTGCGCGATGGCGATTGCTGATGATGCATTCTGATTCTTCCTACAATGATCCAGACTAATTGTTCTTCAATGGATCAAGTTCCTCTTCTGAATCACAATTTGGTGCATCTCATGATGGTGTGTGTTCCCGTAATCAATGGGAGCGCGTGCTTTTCTCCAATCTCACTGGACCGTCTATGTTGGAGAGGAATTCCTCTTGGAGCGTGTTGTTTCCTTTTTCAAATTTGTAGCATGTTCCTCCTTGGTAAGTAATCAAATCCTTACCATGTTGACTTTTCTTTCTAAAAAACAAAAAAAATCCTCACAGCCCACTATATGCGTATTGTGCACTAATGATGAACTGCATGTCCACTTCTCCTGATGCATGGATTGTGTTCTCTCATGCGGAATGCGTGTTGTGTCCAACTCTCTCAAGGATGCAGCCATTTTGCTTATGGCAGCATGTGGATGAAGAATTAATGTGCAAATTCGAGGTGGACCAATCATGGAGGTTCAGGAATCGGGATGCCAATGTTGCTGTCAGTTTTCCTTTCCTCTCTTCAATGCGCGCTGAAAATGTATCACAAATGGTGCGGCTGGTTGGTGGTCCTCTTCCCAATGGTGCAATTGCACCTTTATCCTGATCAGAATCTGTGACTGCCCCTCTCCAAAATCTGGTGCATCTCCATTCAAAAATCTGGTGCATCCCTCTTCAAAAATCTGGTGCATCCCTCTTTCAAAAATCCCATCATACTCCCTTCCAAAATCTGGTCATCTTTCCTCTCAACAATCTCGTGTATCCTTTCAAAAATCTGATCATCTTTCTCTTCCAAAAAAAGTCTAGCCATCAGAACTCCTCCTCAGTTCCTCAATAATCTGCTAAAAATTCTTCCTTCCATACCTGCTCCCACCTTGCACCCGTAGGGATCCTTCAATATGTGGACTGTCCATATCTTTCACATGCGTGCTGGCCACTTACCATCCTTGCATGGTGATATCTTCCTTCCTTTTTTTTTACAGGATTCTTTCCAAGTCTCTTTATTTGGCCGTGATCTTCTCTCCTTGATGGCTCCCAGTCTCATGTAAAAATTAAAAATAAAATTGAAATAAGAAATGGGAGTTATGATCAAAATGGAATATAATGAAATAAAATAAAATGTCAAATCACATAGCCACAAAATCCAAGATATCAATTTATGGGATTAAAGAATGAATAAATAAGTAGGTAAATAAACAAATAAATTGATAAAAATATAAAAATAAATATTAGACGTATGCAATTAGGAAAAATCAAGAAATTAAATTAATGCAATAGATTATAATAATTTAAATGTCAAACTCAAACCATTAAAAATCAGAAAATTCATTCATGTAATAAAAAGTCAAGCCAACACTCATCTTATCCCGAAAAACAAGTAACCGAAATCAAGATCATGCCTAAGAGAACTATGCCAAAAGAAGTGTCTAAGTGACCTATTCTGAAAGATTGTCTAAGTAACCTAGGGTGAATGTGTGTAAGCTAGAAAGCATCTCAGTGGATCTAAGCGGGTCAAAGTGAATCTCGGGAGGCCTAGGGTGGTGCCTAATGGGCCAAGTGTACCTAAAAGCTATCCTAAAAAAAATGAAAAGCTTAAGTCTACATCAAGGCTGCCAAGGGTCACAATAAGGGGTCAGATAAATCCTCAACCAAAGTCTTCAAAGTGACTCAGAAAAAGGTAAGTGGTGAGTAGTACTGGGCCACCAAGGAACTACTGTGGAGCACTGAAAACGAACTTAAAGACATGTGTTAAAAGGACAAAATTGAGGGTCTACACATATTTTCAATTATTTTTTATATACACAATTTTAAAAATATATATTTTCCAAGATGTTTGATTTTTAAATAATAATAATAATCATTTATTTTTATTTTTTTTTGGAAAATGGTGTATTTTTTTCCAAATCACTAAATTATATTAAATTTTATTGAGGTTTGCAAAAGGAATAAAATTTAAATTAATGTTTTTCTATTCTTTTTTTTTTTTATAGTCAATAAAAGTCATTTTTGGAAAGATAAAAACTTCATATCATTTTTCTCAATTTTCATACTTTCTCTAGGTTTTGGGCTTAAATAGTGAACTTATATGGATCAAAATTTAATTTTTGAGCTCAACTAGGTCCAAAACACAATTGATTTTTTTTTTTCATAGCTTCGGGCTATGATTATTTTATCATAACAAAAATGTGCAAAGTAATATATAGCTTCAAGCTATGAATATGTAAATTTGTGCATAACTTCGAATTGTGAACTTTCATTATGTAAATTTATACATAACTTCAGACTATGAATATTTATTTATTTTATAGCTTTTGACTATATAATATTGTTTGGTATAACATCCAGTTATACCGTATAATTAAAAATAAATAATTAGGGATTATATATATAACTTCTGGTCATGTATCTGTAATTCTGTAATTTTTCCCATAACTTTTGTTTATAGGGATTATATATATATATATTCAAATAAAATAAATGAAAATAGAGATGAAAGGGTAATAAAATAAAAAATTATGATATAAGTTTATCACATACCTTTTTGTGAGAAAGAAAAGAGAAGAGTCTTTTATTTCTCTGAAAAAGAAAACGTCTTTCTATTTATCTGAATAGAGAAAAATCTTTCTATTTCTTTTGTAGAGACTAGTAATTATAATTTATGAAGCGAATAAAATAAATTTTCATTAAAAATATCTCCATTTTATAGAGTCACAAAGTAATATACATCAATATGAATGATTATTCACAAATTCTCATAATCCGATAAATTCTCATATTTTCTAACAGGAATATGTTTTTTTTTTTTTTTAAATTCAATTTTATATAATTGCGAAATGCATTTCTTAATGATATACTTTTTAATATAAAATTTTTTTTAATATGAAAATCGTGAAAGGTGCAACCTTTAAAATAAATTCAATTTTTTTTTAATACGTGATAATATGAAAACCTAGATTCCTCCTTACTCTGACACGTGCCCTTTTTAAGATTTTTTATTTTTATTTTTGTAATTGGCGTAGAAGTTAAAAAAGAAACCCCACAATGGTGTATCACGTTTGGTATCCCAGAAAATGAAGCCGACTGAGCTTAAATCAAACTGAGCCGTATACGGGTTTCAGCTTTTTTCTAACAAGGGTCTGTTTTCTATTCTTTCCCTGCATTTTCTCAGCAACTAACTCGAGCCTTTTTCATTGTTTTTCCTGCATTTTCTCTGAAACCAAACGGGGTGTAGAAAGGGCGTTTAGTCTGATTTCGGGAAATATTAGTCTTAAGTGGAAGAGCACATTGCAGAGCAAAAATGTGTAGAGTATGGGTTCATCTAGTGAGCATTGTGCTGTTATGGTGGTGGATAGCCATAGCAGAAGCAGAGTATATAAAATACAAAGACCCCAAGCAGCCATTGAAAGTCCGAATTACTGATCTTATGAGTCGGATGACTTTGGAAGAGAAGATTGGTCAGATGGTTCAGATCGATAGGATTGTTGCCACACCTGAGATAATGAAGAATTACTCCATTGGTAAATAAACAATTTTCTATTCATTTTTACTTAGAATTCGCGATGAGTCTGTTTTCTGAATTTCTTCGACGAGAATGCTTATGCAGGGTGCTTCAACATTAATCCATTTAGAGTAATAATTTAACGAAACTTTGACGATGATGGTTGAACTCAATACTAATTACTAACCAATGAAGAAAGAAAGAAGAATGCTGAAACAATAGATGGGAACTTACGTTTGAGTTTCATGCAGGGAGTGTATTGAGTGGTGGTGGGAGTACACCGCTGCCAGAGGCTAGTGCTGCAGATTGGGTCAATATGGTGAACATGTTTCAAAAGGGCTCCCTATCTACCCGTCTGGGGATTCCAATGATTTACGGAATTGATGCTGTTCATGGGCACAACAATGTCTATAATGCTACTATATTTCCCCATAATATTGGGCTTCGAGCTACCGGGCAAGTGGAGATTTCTGTGTCTTTGAATGAATGTTATTCTCTACCATTAAAAAGAGAAATGAATGTTATTCTCATATAGAATTTTAACCTTTTATTCTTACAGCATGATAAATTGTCCTAGCCTTCATTTTGTTCCTGTTTCTTTTGAATTTTCAGGATTCTATTGATACTAATTGATTGATTATATCTTTTCATTCCTCAGCTCATGTTGGTTGAGTACTGTGTAAAAATGCCATTGTCAGTAAAAACTTAAAGTTACTGCATCAGTTTTAAGTGGAATTCTGTCACTTTTGTGCCAAAAAAAGTAGAGTAACTCATAAAACTTCATTTTGGAGATTAACTTTATTATTAGCTAAGTGTTTTTTTTTTTTTTTTAATTTTTTTAATTTATTTTTTTTATAAATCTTTTATTATTGAAACCAGACTAAATGTTATTGAAACACAACCAATCTCTTAACATTCTAAGAAAAATACAGGGATCCTGAATTGGTGAGGAGGATTGGTGCTGCAACTGCACTTGAAGTTAGAGCTACAGGGATTCCTTATATCTTTGCTCCCTGCATTGCGGTAAATAATATACTAGTGTACTGCAAGTACCAGGGATTTGGTTTTGAAATTGTCCAATGGATGCCTTGAGCAATTTTGTAATATGATTCACGTTTTCCTTGAAACATTTTGTGTAGGTTTGTAGAGACCCAAGATGGGGTCGCTGTTATGAAAGCTATAGTGAGGACCACAAAATTGTCGAAGAAATGACAGATATCATATTGGGTTTACAAGGAGAAGTTCCAGCTGGATCCCGAAAGGCAGTTCCATATGTTGGTGGAAAGTATGAGCTCTACGACAGTAAAAGTACTTCCTTTATGGGATTAGCCAAGTTATTGGAAGCTTATACGTCAATCCGCTCAGATTTTTTCTTCATTTAGAAACACTAAATATTTTTTCCACATTGATGCACTGGTTCATGCGATCTAATCATGGATGAAATATAATAAGTAGGGTGGCTACTTCAGTGTTGTATGCTTAAACTCAAAATACAGTAAGAAACACCCTCTTTCCTCTGCACCACAACCTACCCCTGCATCTTCAATTTGCACCTCTGTTGATGAAGAATCCATTTTAATAAATGGATAATCTAGTCATCTAATATTCCTTACTGCTAGTCCATTAATGTTGTATTGGGAGATTTACAATGTCTTGGTTTGTCTTCATTCATGAACCATGTTTTGATTATTTGTTAAGAAAACAATAACTCATAGCTGCATGCATGTTCCTCACTCACCTGAACTTGCTTTGCTGTTTTCTTGATACTCCTTTAACTCTTTACATTAACTTATTTCCTGTAGGAACAAGGTTGCAGCTTGTGCAAAGCACTTTGTGGGCGATGGTGGTACAACCAAGGGCATTAATGAGAATAATACAGTGATTGACATGCATGGTTTACTAAGCATCCACATGCCTGCCTATGCTGACTCAATTTTTAAGGGTGTCTCAACAATCATGGTTTCATACTCCAGCTGGAATGGGATAAAGATGCATGCCAACCACTATCTAGTTACTAGATTCCTCAAGGAAACCCTCAAGTTCAAGGTTAAGTCCAAATTTTCATGTGAAGTGAACTTCTCTGTCGGTTCATTCAGAATTGAAACCATGTTGCTTTGACACTGAAACCTGGGGCAGAATACTGTCTTTTATGTATGGACATAGAATAGGACATGAAACACCCAGCCAACTTTCTGGAGGTAGCTATGTACCATTTCCTTAAATGGACTTTGTCTGATTTTATACTGGATTAGCTCAAATTAATAATAACATCTAGGGTTGTCAGAAGTTTGTTTGCGTTTGAGCTTGCTAGTGTAGCCTAGTTGGTCAGGGCGAATGCTGGGAGGTGTGGTCCTAGTAAGAGGCACATGGTCTTAGGTTTGAATCTTGCTACTGATGATACTTTGATTTACCCAATGTTGGTTGTTATTGGCGTGGTCAGCACCTTGAGGTTTCAGTTCCTATGGAGAGTCCTAAGGGCTTGGCCATAGAAGGTTCCTCAGTTATCAAAAAATTAAAAAAAAGAAGTTTGTTTGAGTCTGCATTCAGTCACTTTATGCAAACATGAAGAAATTTAAGTCCATTCTATGCTTGAACACAAGAAATAGGGTGTGCACTGGAGGATTGTTGTCTGTGTTTTATTTATCACATTTTATTTTCTCTCTTACCATTGTATGTGCATAGGGTGAAAATTATTGAGTTCTACCTGAAATGAAAGTGTAATATTCCTCATATCCTTAATTCCTACTTCACAGTGATTTCAGAATCACTTGGTGTCTATGATTCTATCACCTGTAAGTTTTCAACATAAACTGAAGAGTATCTCATTCTAACTCTACTGAGTGTTTTGGATGAACTATCAGGGTTTTGTTATTTCAGATTGGGAGGGCATTGACAGGATTACCTCACCACCTCATTCGAACTACTCATACTCTGTCCAAGCTGGGATTCAAGCTGGTATTGACATGGTTAGTGGCTTTTTTATGGGTATATCTCATATTATATTGCATTGATGACTAGCTCTTTTTTTTTTCCCACCCCAGTATACTAAATTCAAAAGTGAAAAGTCAGGTAGAAGTGAATGGTTTTGAAAAACTAGAATTTTGGTTCTTGGAATGTTTCAGGTCATGGTGCCCTTCAACTATATTGAGTTCATTGATGATCTTACATACATGGTCAAACACAAAATCATACCAATGGAGCGAATTGATGATGCAGTGGGGAGGATTTTACTAGTCAAGTTCACCATGGGTCTTTTTGAGAATCCTTTGGCTGATCTTAGCCTAGTCAACGAACTTGGAAAACAGGTTATTATCAAGAGTTAAAATTACTGACTTCTAAATTGGTAACTCAAATTATAAGTTTGATGTACTATGACATAAACACATCTAGTAACCAAATCTATTTTGAATATTAAATGCCATAATATACATAGCCTTTTTCCTTTTCTTGAAATGCATTATAGAGATGTATTTAGCCAGTAGCTTCCCATGTTCTGTGGGGTTTTGTCTATCTTGTTATGCTGTTTGTAAAAGATCATAAACCTTGTATCATAGAAAATATCAGTGCAAGGAATTATTGAGAGCCTTGTTTCTTAAACAGGAGCATAGAGATTTGGCGAGGGAAGCAGTGAGGAAATCACTTGTGCTGCTAAAGAATGGGAAAAATGCAAATGATCCATTGTTACCCCTTCCTAAGAAGACATCAAAAATCCTAGTTGCTGGTACCCATGCTGATAATTTGGGTTATCAATGTGGTGGGTGGACAATCAATTGGCAGGGATTTAATGGTAACAACTATACAAGTGGTATGTTCCTTTTCTTTTCTTTTTTTGTTTTTGTTTTTGTTATTATTATGCTTAGGCTTATAAGCTTCAAGATTCTATATTATCCACATTCATGGTTATTCAAAATCCCAAATTTTTCGTTCTTTTTCTCCTGCAAAGGACATCTTTATGTGGTGTTGTACCATATTTTGTTTTGCATGAAAAATACCTTATTGTTTTCCTCTTAACTATCTATAAAACTTTTGGGACGATGTTCTGGTTGTAGGAAAAATGGCCTGCAAAATTAAAAAAAAAGAAAAATGAAAGTGAAGAATGTGAAACAAAATCAAAATTGTATGTACCACATTAAAAATCTTTCTTAAGGAGAAGTATTTTCTCACTATGTGAATAGAAGAAATAATGTTCCAAGGAATCTGGCTCTAGATATACGAAACTCAAAGCTTCAAAAGCATTTTATGGAATGCTTTCCATAACTCCAAAAATGCCACAATTCAATTAGAGCAATAAAGAAATAATTAAAGTATTTTTTGGGGAGGACCCCTCATCCTTCTCTTGTACTTCTTTTCATATTAATATATCTTTTTGTAGACATCCAAAATTTTAGTGTATTAAATTACCATTAAATTGATCCTCAAAATTATAACTCCTTAGCTTAACAAAATTTAGGCTTGATAAGTGATAATTCATATACATTGAACATGTGTCATGCAATTCAAAAGGTGACATGTGGGGAAATTTGGAAGGCTGCAAAATTAAGTCAAAAGAGAATTAGAAATAAATATTCTCTTATTGGAAAATTTTCTAAATGAAGAGACAAGTTGCTAAAATCAAGGAAACAAATTCTTTGAATTAAACAATCAAATCTTGGGGATTTCTAATTTAATTGCCTAATTTTAGCTATAAATAATGGTGACTTTCTTCAATGGAGAGGATTAGAAAAACAACTTCACAAGGGAAAAGAGGCTTCACTGGGAGAAAAAGGTTTTTGCAAGGCATCCTTGCAAGTCCAAGAAATCGTAAAAGTACTACGTTCTTTACTAGTTAATAAGATCATTCGAGAACAAGCCACTTTAGGCCCTCGATTGATCTTTGACTCAAAGAAAATACTCTCATTGGGGGGTAAGTAAGAAAAATTGGCGAATTGATTTTCTAGTTCAATGGAAGGGAAGTTTGGAATCAGAGGCGAGTTGGGAAAGAGATGTCACTTGATGGCAATTTGAGGGGTGGTTTAGGCATACTTGCAAAGTAAGTTGACTAGGGCATCGACTTCAGCGGGTGGGGGTAGGTTTGTTACCCCCTTAGCCCCTTGACTCGGATGTTGGCATTAAGGGCCTCATGGGTAGGCCTTGCACCCATGAGGGCCCTAGGAAGGAAGCAAGGAAGACACAAAGGTTTGGTTGGCATCACTTAAGGAGGCAAAGTGTTGAGATAACACTTAGGTTGGTAGTAGCACCCTATGCACAACATGTCCAAGCGGCACGCTCAACACCCTTGTGCACTCCTACGTGCCCGCGTATCCACTCACACCAACAACCTCATGTGCACACTCTCGAGCTCCTGCATGCACCAGGTAGGCTTGGGCTCACACTCCCATGTGTGCACTCATGCACCAGGTGGGCCTGCGCCCACATTCCCATGCATGCACTCACACACGATAAGCAGGTCGTGCGCCCACTTGCAGCCTTAACAATGGTGCAACCCTAGCAATGGTATAGACTCAATGTGAGACTTATGATGGATTTGTGTATTTATTTAATAAATTCATGATTCCTCCTCAAGCAGGTTTAATGTTCCTTTAAAAATTTCTAAAACAACTAAAATTGCTCTTTAAGGGGAGGGGGGGAGGGTGGGGGACTCAAGCTGGGTACTAAGGCAAGGCTTTGGCCACATCAAGGGGGCATTGAGGCATGGCCTTGGCACACGGACAACATGCTAACACGCACACATGGGCTTCATGACGTGTGGCGTGCAACCCATGGTTGCAATGGTATGGGCTTTGGTGCAACCTTTCCCTAGTTAGAGTTGGTACGAGGGCGCTCAACCTCGTGGACTAAGGTGGTTTGTGAAGTCATGGGCGCAATGCCATGGCATTATGGTACTGCAACAAACATGACCAACTTAGATGGATGGTTGATGCATGGCACATGGGCGCAATTCCATGGCTCATTGCTGCAACCATGAAGGCTTGGGCACAACATGGGGTGTTATTGCAGCAATTACATGGATGACATGGTGGTGCATGGCTAACATAGGTAAGACACAGGAGGGCCTTGCAATAGATGGGTCATAACATGGACTGAAGCCCCAATGTGCCATGGGAACCTTGACATGGCATGGGGTTGAGCACTAGGTGTTTGATGTGGGCATGACACACATGCATTGAGGGAAAGAGATTGGAATGGCATGAGTTGACTTGCAAGCACAAACCAAAATTATCTTGGCCTGATCTGCTTAGAGAAGAGGTCATTTGGCTGAGTTACAAAGGGTGGTTGCTTAGCACTTGTTGGCAAAAGGCATCTTGGAGGAAGTTACTTGGCACCTATTGGGAAGAGGCACCTTGAGTGCAACAACCCTGACACAACATGAAAGGAACGTGAGATAGCTTGTGGTTGCATGTGGCATGAAGGGACACCTCGGTTTGAAAGAGTGTCTTCAGCTGGGTGGTTGTGGCAGTTGCACAACCACCACCACCCCGGGCTCTTAATTCAAATTCCAGTGTTTGAATTCAAAATTCAAATTTGAAGTATTGTGTATAAAAGCCTCCTGCATTGTTGAAAGATTTAGAGAAAATGCTTGATCATCTTGTAAGCATTGTGGGGTGGGTTCTCTGACTCTGTATAAGTGTTGAAACAATTTTGTAATTCTTGTAGTTGAGTAATAGCACAAGTTAGGAAAGGTTCCTGTATCCGGTTGCCTGTCATTTATGTTTGCTTTTGTTGTGGTAATTAAGAAGGTTGGCTAAGAAGGGATCTTAGCACCGCACACTTAGAAAAAAATTGGTGGTGATTTTGTTAAGTGTGACAATAGCACTTATACCCCTTTTTAGTAGGAGAATTTCCCAAGAAAGTGCACTTTAGAGCTTTAAGATCAAGTTTTGTCCTACCTCTATATAAACAAAAGCACCACACTCAAATACTCTTGGTGAAAGGGATCCAATGATATATGAATGAGGAAAATAATATTTCAATGTGTTAATAGGGGTTTGGGAATTCATAATCTTTGAAGGCATTATATTTATAAGGCATGCAATTGTAAGATACATCCTCCCAATAGTGTTTAGCGACATTTCTAGAAAACATTAATACCATAGCCACCTCTAATAAGTACCTTTTTTTCTTTTTGTTATCCCATTTGTTGTGGTATATCCACACGAGAAGTTTGATGCATGATCCCATTTGCAAGGAAATATGAACCCAAGGTGTGGCTAAGACATTGCCCTCCATTATCTTATCTCAACACTTGCAATTTTGGGTGAAATTGGTTTTCGATTAGTTTATGGAAATGTTTGAAGATGGTGTTAGTTTCAAATTTATTCTTGAGGAGATAAATCCAAGTAACATGGGTACAATCATTAATAAAACTAATGAACCACTAGAACCTTGAAAAACATTTACTTTTGAAGGATCCTAAACATCATTGTGCACCATGGAAAAAGGAGTTTTAAATCTCTTATTGCTTGGCGAAAAGGACACCTGGTGGTTTTTTTTACGAGTCACAAGCTTCACATTTAAACATAGACAAACCTAGGTTTGAGAACATTTCGGGGTACAATGCCTCTAATGACATAGAACTGGAATAATCAAATCTTTGATGGAGTAACCAAACCTCTACCTTTTGAACCTTGCAACTCATTGTTTGATAAACTTGCACATGATTATTCACCTTTGGCTTTAAGTAGTAAACTTGCACATGTTTATTCACCTTTGGCTTTAAGTAGAGTAAAGTTCCTATCTCTGTTTAAAATTGTCAATCACCTTCCCCGTAGCTAGGTCTTGAAAAACACAACAATTGGGAAAGAATGTTACTTAATGATTATGGGACTTTGTTAATTTATTGATGGACATCAAGTGCACAAGATAATAGGCATATGAAAAACAAAGAAGGGTAAAGAAAAGGTTAAACAACAACTAGATGCTTACCACTAATAAGGGTTAGAGACCCATTAGGAACCTTAACTTTTTCTTTTCTTGAACAAGGGGTACAAGTTGAGAACAGATTTTGACTCCTTTGTCATGTGATCAATGGCCCCTAAATCAATGATCTAAGGACTTGAAGAAGAGAAAACATTAAGGGTTGCATGAGTTTTACCTGATTTTGCAAAGGTACAAGAAGAGAAAGAAGGAACCTTGGATTTCCCTATCAATTTGTATAAGAGGTCTAGTTGTTCCTAGGTTAAAATAGGACTTTTTGAAGTGGAGGTAGCAGCTGGTTTTTCCTCAAATATAGTCTCCATGGAAGCTCCTTAGTAGGTTTTGCTATTTCTATTGGTTGGTTTGTTTTCCCTTTGCTCCAAATTATGGTTTTCGATGCAACTTTCAGCAAGTCTCCTTAGTATATTTTAGCTTGTTGCAATTATCGCACCAAAGAGTCTTTTTTTTTCATTCTTCCTAGATCCAAACTTTTGTGATCCGGTAAGGGAATTTTCTTGAATGGTGTTTAGGGTTGAATTCTCTTGTGAAGGAGGCCTTAACACCATTGCCTTCTACTTTCTTCACTATGAACGTGTGCATACACTTCTCTTAGCGATGGAAGGGGATCTAAGCTAAGGATTTGAGCCCTAACCTAGTCCAACGTAGAATAAAAGCCAGCTAGAACCTTGAATATCCTTTATTGCTCTATCCAAAAATGATTTTTGAGTCTTTTGTTAGTGATTATACATGGATAGGTCAAATCCAAGAAGGGCATGGATGATTGGTTAATAAAGTAGACGGGGCTTTACTTCTTTGCGTTGATAATTAGCATGAAAGGTCTTACATGTAGTTATCTAACAAGTTGGGTCTTAGCATAATGTTTCTTATGTCTTGTAGTGCAATCATAAAATTGTAGTAAGATATAGTTGTGGTTTATCAACACCATCTAGATTATGGGGTTTGGTTGGAATGTTGGTGTTTAATAGAGAGCCAAAATGTAAGAAAACCTTCACATCCCCAACAATGACTTCATGTAGTTTGATGCATAACATACATGATTTAACAAGTATATTCAATAAGGAAAATGCATAAGATTGTAAATTGGGACCACTTAGTCAAGAATGAGATCAAAATAGGAGGAGATGAGTTTACACAAGCCAAATCTACCTTTGATGGGGTGAAATCCACTTGAGGTGGATTACATAAGCCAAATCTACCTCTGAGATGGGTTTCTCAAGCAAATTTGGTTCTCAAAGTCTAATGTTGCTATGTTGACGTATGGCCCTCATTTTGTGCATTTTATCATCCTAAATCCATTTGTAGAGGCCAGAAGTGTTTAGGTATGATATATAATTGAAAGAGGTCACTAAAGGTTAGTTTGTTTCATTGGGCATATATTAAATCTTTAGTGATTTATTCTATGAATGTGAAAAGAGAAAGTTATTAATTTGATGAGCTTTGTTTGAATACATTTTGACAAATTATTTTCCTTTTGAAAATAAGTCAAAGATATCATACTTTGTGCATAAGTTAATAAAATTTAGGGTTTTTTAATCCAATAAAGAGGTAATCTATGTCTCATATAAATTATGGGAAGTCAATTTACAATCCTAGTTGATTTAGGAAGATGTCCTATGTGGCATGAGTAGTTTTAGTTTTCTTTTGTCCTCCATATAAAAGAGTAGAGGAAGAGAATTAAGAGACCTTTGGAGATATTTACATCCTTCCTTATTCTTCTCCAAAACCCTAGCCTCTCTTGAAAGTTTCTTGTATTCCAAATTGTCAAAGAAATTTTGGAGAACCAGATTGATTGTATTAAGTGGTTGAGTGGAACCTGCATCCTCTAGTGTAAAGGACCTTCAAGGATACTATTTAAAGAACTTTTAGGACTGAGACAAATTGGAAGAAAGTCAGAGATCCAGTTTCAAGATGTGGCTGCATCAAGTCTCATCAAAATAAAATATATTGAGGTAGCATCTGAAGTCAGTCTCGGATCATTCTAGGTTTATTCTACTTTTTGGTTATTTTTCTTTATGATGATCTTGGGCAACAAGTTATAATCTGGAAGTTATCTTACGCATTTGGATTTAGGTTTTGGAAAATTCTTTTATTTTGAAAATAATTTTCGGAAAACCAGTATAACATGTGCATAGATTACAAGTTTGGAAAGTTTTCAAAGTTCAAAGTTTCAATTTTCTTGAAACTTTTTGCAGTCCATAGACACAAGGCTGCTGTTCAGGGCCTGATTTCTCCTTCAAGGGGTACCAAAGCTGCCTCATGGTAAATCTATAACAAAAAAGAATGGATCTTGATGTGGAAATTGCATCTATATGATCAATTTCATATTTTTTTTTATAAATATGAAATTTTGGTTGCATGAGAAATTTCCAGATTTTTTGAACATTAAGATTATTTTTACTTTTTATTTCTATGTTTAGGATGCATAGAATATCATATCTAAGATAACAATGCATTTTTAGGATAAAGCCAAGAATTGATGTTTCTTGATTTTTATTGATATATAGAACTTGTTCTAGAATGCATCTTGATGTATATTATATGTATATATTGAATGTTTCTTTGCCTCAAGCATGGAATAGCATATCTAAGGTTAATTACATTTAGGCTACGTTTGGTTGGTGGGATAAGATAGGATAGGATATGTATATCCTAGGATATGATTTCCAATGGAATTTGATATCCTTGGATATTCATATCCTACAGATATGATATTTTGAAGTAGCATATCCTATACCATATTATATTTATATTTAATGTGTTAAATGAATAAAAAAAAATGAAATATATATTATTTTCAATATTTAAAATGAAAATTATATCACATTTAAATATTTTCAATTTAAAAAAATGAAATTTTTTTATGTTTAACAATATTCATGATGTAGGACAACCCTAGGATGGTTGCCTATACTCAAGGGTAGGTAGATTAGAGTTTTATTTTTTTGGGTGTAAGGAGAGGAACAAAGAATTAATTTTATAGTAGAGAAAATTATAAGATAAGAAATAGAGAGAAAGAAGAAACAATGAAGAAAAGATGGAAAACCTTAGAGTCTCACTAAGGCCTTCTAGGAGTCTCACCTAGAAAAAAATCAATGGAATCTCACCATTGAGGGTTGCAACCTTGCAATGAAAGAAAATATAATATTATTCATATTAATTCATCCGTTTGATTTACATTGATTAGCCTATTTATAGGCTTCTCTAAGAAATCCAAAGTCTATTAGGACTCTAATAACCTATTATGATTCTAATTCTAATTATAACATCCAAAATCTATTGGGTCTCTAATAACCTATCATGACTCAAATTCTAATTATATTATAACTCAACTAGCTAATCCTAATTAGACTCCAATAAATACCAATCCCAATTCAATTTTAATTAATATTAATCCTACTTAAAGTTTACTTAGGTCTTGCCTTTCTTCCTTGAATAAACTTTAAAAGGTTTTTCCCCATTAATTCATGATTAAATTATTTGAACTTTACAAATAATTTTTTTTTTAATATTATGTTATTTAGTATATAAAAATAATTTATATATCATATATTAATATTATTTTATAAATATTTTTTTAGTTTTTATTTTTTAATCATAAATTTAATTTATAATTAAAAAAAATTGTTTTGTAAAATGAGTATTTTAAAAATAAAAAATTGATAAAAAATAAATTTATCGTACATGGGATATGTATATCCCATGTAAAAGGGATAAAAAAAAAGGGTGAATAATATATACCACCACTTATTGAGGACATGT
The DNA here is from genome assembly GCF_004353265.1 of Vitis riparia. Classification (NCBI taxonomy): domain Eukaryota; kingdom Viridiplantae; phylum Streptophyta; class Magnoliopsida; order Vitales; family Vitaceae; genus Vitis; species Vitis riparia. Next base: position 13,523,534 of record NC_048443.1, read on the forward strand.
TGGTTATTGCTTTTAAAGGCTTGGGGAACTCATTAAGAGGCAAGACACTTTGGCAAATCGCTTGCCTTACTTTGTAATGGATGGTATGGCAAGAGAGAAACAATAGGATCTTTGGGGATAAGGGGAGAACGGAAGGAGATGTTATGGGACTTGATTATGTTCTTTTCCTCTCTTTGGGCCTCTTGTACTGCAGCTTTTAAAGGAGTTCCTCTAAGTGTTTTACATCTCAACTGGACTATGGTTTGCGCTTCAAAAGTTTGAGAGTGTTGGGTTTTTTCTGTGTTTTTAGTTTTCTTTAGTTGGGTGTTTTCTCTTTTGTTCAGTTTTTGTTTTGTGGGAAGGACCTCTCATCCTTCTCTTGGTTTCTTCTCTTTCTCTTGTATCTCTTCTTTCTCCTATATCTTTTCCTCTATTAATATACTTTTCTTCGTTTTTGATCAAAAAAATATATACCACCAGTTATCTTATCCCATGTTTGGTTGGCTGGATATATCATGAGATAGGATAAGTGATGGGATAACTTATTCTATTCCATCACCAACCAAACATGGGATATGATATAATATTTCCTCTCATATCCTATCTCATGCTATATCCAACCAACCAAACATAGCCTTAAAGTTTTTTGTTGTGTACCTTAGACTAAAAAAAGTTGTATAAATCTAAATTATAAATATAAGATTTATTTTGGATTGCATGTTGACTATTCTTGCTCCAAAATTATTTTATTGCCTTATTCTTGTCCCTAATCCTGTAATTTTGCCACCAAAACCCTTTTAACTCCATAACCAACTCTGCAAGTATCAGAGCTTTCTCAAACAAAAAGAAGCATGTGGAGACTTGTCTATTTTGACTGCTAATTAGCCCTAAAAAATTAGTGCTTTCCAGAGACAGCTTTAGAATAGTTGCAATAGCAACAAAAATGGCAAGAAGAATGTTCCCTATAATCATGGTTTCCAAATTCAATAGATTAACAACCCTTCTTCAATAGTCATCCAACTAACCGAAACTCTCAAAACTTCATCAAGGTGATTTGCCAAAAAAGTGACAAGCCTTGCCACATGGACAAGAAACAGTTTCGCCTTCATGGATTTCTAACCAGCGTGCTGCCAATTGTGCTCAACCTCTAGCACTACAAATCTAAACTGGCTAGTTAACCCAGGTGCATCTCATCATGTCACTACTGATCTGTGCAAGCTTGCCCTTCATAATGAATATGGAGGCCTTGTGGATGTGATTATAAGTGTAATGGAACTCGTCTCACTATCACTCACATTGGCTCCACTAAATTACTTTTCTCATCTCATTCTTTTAAGCTGTCTAATGTATTTTATGTTCCTTCCGTGCAGAAAAATATATCAACCGTTTCTCAATTTTGTAAAACAAAAACACCAAGATTGAATTTTTTCCATACATGTTCTTGTGAAGCATCTGAACATGGCAGCACCTCTGTTGAAAGGACTGAATAGAAATGTTTGAGTAGCCAAAAAATGCAAACTGAATTTGTGAGCCAACTTGTTACTTTTGTGGGTGTTAGCTCTCAGCTCAAGATTGACTTGAAACGTTTTGACCATCCAACCTCTCAAATTCTTCAGCTTTCTCTTCAGTTGTCTTCATCTTTCTAATGAGAGTCATAGGCTTTCATTTGGACTGTGTACATTTTTTAGTTGTGGTCCTTTTAGAACTTCTGTATATATATGTTTAGGGACCCGCTCCTATAGACCGTAGTAACAATTTTCAATGCTGTGCTCTCTTTGTTGATCATTTGAGAAGCATACTTGGCTCTACCTGGTCCACCAAAAATTTGATGTTTTAACCATATTTCCAAAATTTAAGCTCTTGTTAAAATTATTTTACTTCATTGTTTCAACATATTTGGATGGGGGTAGTGAATACGAAAAAGATCTATCTTTTTTCCTACAGAAGGAATTACCATCTTATCAACCCACACCACACATCTCAACATAATGGGGATATGAAGGTTATCCTCATTTATTTGGACTAGTTGACACTCTTACATCATGCCTTAATAACTCTGGAGTTTTGGAGTCTTGCCCTCCAAATTGTCACATATCTTATAAATTAGTTGCCTACACCACTATTACAACTCCTTCAAAGGCTTCACAATGCTATTCCAAATTATCAAAAACTTCAAGTTTTTGGTTCTATTTGTTATTTGTTGTTGAAGCCTAATTGTAACAAAGCTATCCTAAGTCATGTGTGTAAGGTTTTTGGGGTATTCTCTTCTCAAAAGTGCTTTCAAGTACTATGGCCTCACTTCTTAGAAGATTTTTGATCCTGGACATGTCCAATTTGATGGAATCATATTGCCTATCCAATAACTTGTTCCGTCATTACCTATAGTCACCTCTAGTAGCATTGCCTCATGGAGCCCCCATTTTTCTATGCAAATCAATCCTAGATGGAAAAAAAAGGTCATCTTGCAACATGGGTTAATTTCTGAGACCCCTTGAAGTTTGGATTAAATATACCTAATCACCATTGGTTTCAAATATTGTCAATTAACACCCTTATAAATTTATTCGGTTTATAAAATTTATTTTTAGAGTGATTTTAGGTAGGTATGCTTAACAATTCTCTAAAAAATAAAATTCATATATAAAATACGTCTATAGAGGTGCTAAGTGGCAAAATTTGAAACCAGTGGTGGCTTAGTGTATTTACACTAAATCTCCAGGGGAGTGAATGAAATTAACCCCTTGCAATATTTATGATGCATCTCTATCCACTTCAAATGGCAATGCAGTTACTGCTTCTATTTCACCCACTTCCTTGTTAGGTTCTTAATCTCACCCACCCTCGTAGTTGCGTTCCTCTACTTCTGCATTTGTTGTGCCCTCTACAATGCCAACCTAAATCCATCCTATGGTCACAAGATCTCATGATAGTATTTTTAGGCCCAAACATATTCTTTTCACCACTCAGCATAGTTTGCTTCCATCCCTTGAACTAACTCATGTAATTCAAGCTTTCAGAGGTACGAAATGGCTATTTAGTATGAGCCTTGAATTAATTGCTCTCATGAATAATGGAAATTTGACACTTTGTTCCATATCATGCTTCACAAAATAATGTCAGATGCAGGTGGGTTTTTTGTATCAAGCGCAACTTAGATGGAAGTATGAGTCCTTATAAAGAGCGTTTAGTGGCTTAAGGGTCCTGGCCTTGACCACATAAAAATATTCAGCCCTGGAGGCCAACCACCACTGGTTGATACTCTATATTGCTCTTTCACGAGGCTGGTTCATCTATTAAATGGATGTTAATAACGTGTTTCTTCAAGGATCTTTGTTATAGGAAGCTTAAAGAGTCTATTTGGGAACTGTAACTCGAAAACATGTTTAGTATTTTTTTGACAAAAAACGTATTTTGAGATTTGTTCTAAAAACAGGGTGTTTTCTTAGAAATAATTGTATAAATATGGAAAATAGCTAAAAACAAAAAACTACAAATAAGTTATTTTTAAGAAATATTTGAAAAGACAAAAAATAGGTTAAGAACATTCTAAGTTGCCAAATAGACTTATATTCTAAAAAATATCAAAGAATTATTTTTAAAAATTGTTCTCAAAATTTTCTTTGAGACTTATTTTTGAAAACGTTCCCATATAGGCATTTATAGCTCAACCATCTGGTTTTGTGGATACCAATTTTTGTAACCCATGAATGCAAAACTATGGAAGGGCATTTATGACTTCAAACAGGCACCTTGTGCCTAGTACAAAGAGTTTAGTGTATTTCTGGTACCCTATGCTTTGACAGTTCTAAGTTTGATTCTCCTTTCCTTTCTATTTGTTCTCATGATGGATAGCAATTTATTTCCTGGTATTTTTAGATGATCTCATTATCACAGGCACTGAAACTACCTTTGCTAAAAAATTTCTCCAAGATTTAGTCAAGAACCTTGGTTCCTTGCATTATTTTTGGGTGTTGAGGTGATTTCTATAAAAATGAACCTGTTTCTCACTCAAAAAGTATATTTGTGATCTCCTTGAGTGATTCTAGATGAGTGGTGCTAAGCCTGTGAGCTCATATATGTCTAGCAAAAATGTTCTTAATCTCCAAGATGGTGCATTTGCAACTTATCCCATTGAGTACTAATGTGCCATTGGAGCTCTACAGTATATCTCACCCATGTGTCTGGATATGGCCTACTTGACCAATAATTTATCAAAATTCATGCATGCCCTTTGCAGCTAAATCAAGCTGCAACTAAATGGCTACTCCATTATCTCAAAGCAACACTTCATCATGGCCTCTTTCTCAAATGCAGCTCTCCACTTAATTTACATATCTTCCCCATTGTGGATTGGCTGCAAATCATGATGACAGAACTTCTGTTACAGCTTACATTTTCTATCTTGGAGCTAATCTGATTTCATGTTGCTCCAAGAAGCAATATTCTCTTGCTGGATCTTCCGAAGCTGAAAACTGAGTAATTGCTGCTGGATTAAATTGGGTCACATCCTTCCTTAATGAGCTTCATGTGCCGCTCTCAATCCTTTGGGTTATATGCTGTGACAATATTGGAGCAACCAACAGCTGTGCCAATCCTACCTTTCACGCTCCAATGACGCACATTGACATATACTACCATTTTTTCTTGTAATTAGATCTCTAAAAGCATTTTTTTTTTAAACTGTCTCCCATGTTTCAACAAACGACCACTGGCAGATGTGTCCACTAAAGCAGCCCTTAGTCACACAATATCTTAATCCCTTGGGGTCCAAGATTGGTGTCCCCACTAGGAGCGCCATCTTCCAAGGGTATGTTAAAGACGTGGACTTGGATCTTTTCCCCAATTAGCTCGAGTCAGACCTTGATTTTAGGATTAATTGGCTCCTAACCTAGCCACAATTTGGGTAGTGAAGTGCAAATATTGATTAGTTTATTATTTGATATTTCTTTCTTGTATTTTATTTTATTTTTTTATTTTCTTTGATAGATAAATTTTTTCTCCATTGGGACTTGAACCTTAAACCTCCCATAAGCCCTTCCCATCCCTTTACCACTTGAGCCAGACCTCAAGTGTGTATATATATATATATACAATTGTCAACACTACAGAGGCTCTTTCATTATTTCCATTCCAGTATTTGTCTTATTCAATTATAGCCTTCTCATCTCCTAATTTTGTATTGCTCTTTTGAATTAGGTGGGTATTTTTCTTTCAACTATTTTTTGGTTGCACTGTAGACTAAAGTTTTTGGTTCCTTAAACCTTGTATCCAAATTCCTGGGTAAGATCTTGGTAGGAGACTGTCACACATAAATAATTAGCTATAAAAAGGTGATTTTAGTGGTACACCTTCCCCTAGTTTGTTTGGTGTTATCTACCTTTATTTTTTTGTCAATGACCATATGGCAGTCCAGAACAAGATATTGCACAGATATTCAAGAAAAAAGGAAAATTAACAAAATAAAAGGAGCTTGGAGCAAAGGCATTGGGCATTGAGAGGGAATATAGCAAAATAATTTTTATCTTCTTTAACATTACAGCATTCACAGTGATTCAGGGATTTCTGAAATATTTAGGAGAATCGGGACTAATTTTTAGGCAAACTATAAAAGAGAGGGTTATTTAAAAAGGTCTGAGAGCTTAATATTGTTTTTGGACACATTTGGCTGTTACTATGAAGTACCTGAGTAGAAAGTTATTTAAAAAGTCTTCACACAATCATAGTCTACACTCGAACAAATAGAACCTATTAATTTTCTTTTTAATTATTATGTCATATGGTTGTTTCTGATCCTGGAATGTTGACCAAAACTAAAACACCCTTCTTTCGCTTCCATGAGAAAAATTAAGTACTGGAAAGTACTGTAGCAAATAAGTTTGTTTGACAGACCTTCCCATGGGCAGGAACTACCATCCTTGGTGCCATAACATCTACAGTTGACCCAAGCACAAAGGTTGTCTACCGTGAGAACCCTGATGGTGACTTTGTGAAGTCCAACAATTTTGCTTTTGCTATTGTTGTTGTTGGTGAGTACCCTTATGCTGAGAGTATAGGGGACAGCGTGAGCCTCACAATGGTGGATCCTGGCACAAATGTCATCAGTAATGTTTGCAAAGCAGTCAAGTGCGTGGTTGTTATAATCTCTGGCAGACCGGTCGTGATTGAACCATATATGTCCTTAATTGATGCCCTGGTGGCTGCATGGTTGCCTGGCACTGAAGGGCAAGGCTTGACGGATGTCCTATTTGGGGACTATGGATTCAGTGGAAAGCTTTCACGAACATGGTTCAAAAATGTTGATCAGCTCCCCATGAATGTTGGGGATTCACACTATGATCCCCTCTTCCCTTTTGGTTTTGGACTCACTACAAAGACAGTTGTGGCAAGGTATGAATCTATCAATTAACAGAGTTTTTATACTTGCTGTTATTGTATGGCATTTGTTAAGATCCATTTTGATTTTCATTTCATATCCTGCATCCTAAAGGAACATTTATTTTAGAAATAAAATCAGATATGTTCTTTCTTATCATGTTTTATGATGATTCGAGTTGTTTTTCTATTAGCATTCCTTGCTAAAGGATTGGTTTGATTACACTCTTCTAGATTATGATGCTTCTAGTATTCTTTTTCTTTTCTTTATGCAGTCATAGGTGGAAGAGGACCATTTTGTTGGCATGGCATTTTATTTGAACCATTTATTTTACATTGCATGTGAAATGAATCTGTTTTTTATTTGAAAGGACCATTTTGCTAAGTTAAAAAAAAAAAAAAAAAAAGGAAGTCGTCTTGAAAGACATCAGTCACATCCTTTATCGCTGTCTTCTTTCTAATGACTCCAATGCTTTGTGATGAATCCTTTTTCAATTTGCAGTAACTCCTCATTAGAGCATTATTTGTTGGTCCATTCATATGTTATTACATTGTCAAGTGACAATGCTTGATTTATTCATATAATGAAATAGTGAGATGACTGATGGTGATGGATTTTGTTTTGTGTATAGGTCTACTTCAGCTGGTGTTGGTGGAAGGCCACATCTATTTACCATTATGGCTATGGTATTTATCAGTTTGTATCTCGGTATAACTCTGGACTGAAACAGCTCTGAATAAGTTAGCTGTATTTGAAACAGCTTTGGTATTTACCAGTGACAATCTCTTTTCCTTAGTTGACCAAATTTTGGCTCTTTTGAGAGGTTGAGATTTAATTACCGCACAATGGTAGATCTCATGCTACAAGACATTAAATAACTTTGTCATTGCCTACCCTGATAGTGGTAATGAATAGGTTAGATGCATTTGGTGCTTTTCTTCCACCCCATGTCCCCCCATCTTCATAAACTGTACCATAAAATAAGCTAAATTCAGTTAAGGAGCTTCAAAGCATTTGATTTAGAAAATAACTTATAAGCTCTGGTCACAAGTGTTGCATTCGTTATCCAAGAGCTGAAGTTTTTGTTTTCAGGTTGAATGAATGGTTTAGGAGTTGAACGATGGAGGTATGAGATGCCAAGAATTACAAGTGCAACATAGAATTGATGCAAATGGATTCTCTGGTATAAAGTCTGATACAGCTTTTGCTTGAACAAAGAGTTCTCGAGCTATGCCTCTCCTGTCTCCAGTATCTACTAGTTTGTGATTAATCTTACTATCTTAGAAATAAGCGGAATCATCTTCTCTCTTCAAATCTCTAGCACAAAACTTACAACAAAGAAACAAATAACCTTATAATTAATTGTATTTGATCTTTTCAATTCAAAACTCTTGCTTTACCACCCAAGAATTCTCAGGGAAGGTGAGGGATTTTGGCTAGAGATCTCGAAAGAAAGATTTTTCTTATGAGGGATAACTGTCTTGTGTCTGAAGAGTAAGAGGTTGGAATTAGGGGTTTGGGGGTTTTTAATAGTGGACAGTAAGACAAAGGGAGATTAGGGCCCATTTGAGAATGGTTTTAAAAAATAGTTCTCTAATGTTTCTTAGAACAAAAGTCTATTTAGAAATTTGGACATACCCTTAGCTTGTTTTCTATGTTTTCAAATATTTATTTAAAATAACTTTTGCTTACAATGTATTATTTTTCAATCATTTTTTGTATAATTTTTTTTTTAATGTTTCTTAGAAAATAAGTAAAAATGACTTAAAATAACTAAAATATACTATTAGAAAATACTTTGTTTTTAGAACAATTCTCAAATACTCGTTTTTGGAACAATTGACATCTAAATGTATTTTCATTTTTTTTTAGTTCTAAAAAAAATGTTCTTAAAAACAGTTCCCAAAACACAACTTATGACTTTTCCATCTTAAAGTCCACATAATGGAATACACTCCACAACCAAAGTTGCAAATATGGTTGTTGATTACTACTCAAAATGTGATATCCTACATCAAATAGGAGAAAAAAAATTATTGGTACTATTTATGTATGAATTTCTCTTAATCTTGTAAACATATTTTAAAGTTGTGAGACCTCCTTTAAACTTAAAGCGGATCATATCTACATGGTTGAGAGCATACCATTACAAATGGTATTAGTGTCAATCCTCAACTACGATGTGGGCCTTTATTTGTTCAACCTCGAAATCTTATGAGATACAACAAGTGTATTTATCTGCATAGGGGTAATTGTGATATCCCACATCAAATAGGGGAAAAAGTTCTTAACGTTATATATGTGTGGGCTTCTCTGAACCTTGTAGACATGTCTTAAAACCATGGGGACCCTTGGGCTTAAAGTGGATAATATTTACACGGTTGGGAGTGAATCATTACAAGTGGTATCAAAGCATTAGGCTATGATCTTTTTGAGAATTTGATTTAGTTTAGATTGTGGATAGATAAGGGATGCATTAGTTTAAGTTTCAAAATTCATCTAGTGCAAATTTCAAGTCTTCCTTTAATTCTAATTGTCTAATTGGTTTGTCAGTGACTAATCTAGCTATATCTTATGTTTTATAGGACTACCACCAAGTAGACCAACATCCTCTTAAAAAAGTCATGCTAATGATGATATACCTCCTAAACATTCGAGGTCTATTTGTCTTGTATGTACAATTCATGATCAACACCTTTAGAAATGCTAGCAATATATCAAAGGATGTTGAGTGTGCGAACATCAAACTTGTAATACAAACATTGTGTTTATCCCTTCGATTTAGTTCAATTCCATTAATTTGTGCATCAATTATTACATTTGTGATCGACCATCATATTCATTTACTTTATGTTTAAACTTTGCATTGTACGTTGTCTTCAATATGCTACAATTCAACTCATTCCTTTACTTCAAACTATTAAATATCTATTTTGACTTAATGTTGCTTTTTGACATTTCAACTAACATACTCATTTCTTCTTGACTTAAACGACCAATAAAAAAATTCCCTTCAAGATATTGTACGTCAATGTGATTATGTCTTCCACACTCAACAACCAATATCCAATCATCATCAATTTTCCTAGGTAAAATTTTAACCTTTAGATTAATATTCCATATTCATTAATTAGTTGTGAACAATTTAAATATTCTTTTTAAAAATCTAAATTTAGATTATGCTTTGATTTATTAAAAAAATAAATTAAATAATTAGAAATATATGAATATAGGTAAATTTAATTAATAAATCAAATAAATGAAATCATTATAAATATATTAACATAGGTAGATTTATTTATGGAGATAGGAAAAGTCTAAAAATTCATATAAGTATATTTAAACAATAAAATTAAATATAGAAATCATAAATCTTGAATGTCAAGATAGAGAGAGAAACAAAGATTTTGTGCATGTGTGTGGACTGAACTTGTTAAAAAAAAAAAAAAAAACTTTTAGTGCCTTGGAGAGAGTGTGACATGTAGTAGGCTGTATGGGAAGATTAGAGAGGGCGAAAGAAGAAAAAAATAGAGTTTTGACCCAAAATAGGATATTTAAAAAAAAATTAAAAAGTAAACTGATTTCCAAAATAATGCCCAATCTAGTGTGTCTGTGCCACATAGGAGTCCAGGTTAAGAAATCGTAGTCACCAATTACAGTTTTGATTTTTTTTTTTAAATCAGTCAAAACCGTAGTTACCAACTACGATTTTGAATCATTTTCAGTTCCTTTCCCTTTTCGGTTAGGTTTCTTATCTTTAGGGTTTTGCCTTCTTATTTGTTTTTTCTGTTGTCTCCCGTTGCATCTGGTTGTCTTTGGTTCATTCTTGGCTCAAATTCAATATTTTCCAAATTTTCATCTTGTTCCGTCATTGGTCAGGTAAGATTTATGAGTTTTTCAGTTTACGTAAATTTTAATTTTTTTTAAAAATATGTTTGGTTTTCACGTATTTTAGTTTATTATTGTAGATGTGTTTGGCTTCTGATTTTATTTTCATTTTGAGCTTGGTAAATATGTGTTTGGACTTTATTTTATTTTATTTTCATTGTGAGCTTGATAGAAAGAAAAATGTTTTGTTTTGGTAAAGAAAATTGATATGGAATGGAGGGCCACCATGAATTTTTTTTGTTAAAGATACCAAAAATGGATGGGACCACTGTTAAAAACTCCAAAAATGAAAGGGACCACTCTTAAGAACTCCAAAAATGAAAGGGACAAGAACTTATTTTTGTTATAGGAACAAAAAAAATAGAAGTACTCCACTTTTCAAGGGCTAATGAATAGGGCTTTATCTTAAGCTAGGAGATTGAAGGTGTGGGGTTGTTTTCGGTTTCTACATCATTCTCCAAATTCTGGGAATGCTTGGTTGCCCATAAAATAGAAGAAAGTAATGCTAAAGCGTGCATGTTTGACCTGTCATTTGGGTGGGGTAGAACTCCAGAAAATGATATTAGAATTTCCTCTACAATGTGAGTCACTCCATGGACCCATTCCTCTATAAGAAAATAGAGTTGGTGGGTTTAATTGGTGGTCCTGAGTATTCTGATTTTTTTCTTACTTGGTGGGTTTCAAATTCCCTATTGTTTGGTTGACCTTAAAATTCAGGAATATGATCCAGTGGTGGAAGATAGAGCTAGAAATGGGGAAGTTATGAGGGTTAAAACATAGTCATCATGGGCTAGTTCTGGTACAGAGATTTAAGGCATTATTTGCATCCTTTAAGGAGTCTAAAACTAAATAGTTTTAAAATTTTCAATACTTCAACTCTACTTGATTTAAACTCTACTTGGCTATTCTTGGGATTTGATTTGCTGTAACCATAAGTTGGAGACCTTATCTTTAATTCATTGTTAGGCTCATAATAAGCTAGCGATGTTCATGGGTGGAACATATGAAAATTGGCAAAATTTAGAAGATAAAAGCAACTATGAGACTATATTAAATACATAAAACCTAGTACTGACAAGATTTAAAAGATAAAAGTAACTATGAGACTGTATTAAGGCCATTAAACACATATAAGTGACTAGAAAACCTCCCAAAAAAAAGCCATAAACAATCTTGAAACTGCCATACGAGATTTTCAAGCCTTAGATCAAGGTCATTAACTCTTCTCTTATATTAACTTTTAGCTGTTGTCATTTGTTTCAACCAAAAATAGAAGGTGCCCAATTTATTCTATGTTATTCCACTAACACCACTGTTGACCCATATGGTCTTTATAAAAGAGGAAATAACATCAAACATTATTCTGCTCATAGTAACACAAAATATGTCCATATAAAAATATCTCCTAGTTTTTATGTAGGGTGAGGCAACGTTACCTGCACCACCTAGTCCTGATTTTGATTCCAAAATTGATGGCCCATAAATTGATGGATCCATAGGCAAAGATTTTTTAGTAGCACCCAAGTTAACTTCACCTTTGATGTCCTATAAATTCTAGAAAAAATCACGGATGCATGTACAAATAAACAAAAAAATTGAAGCTAAAATAAAATATTGATCAAAACTATGAGAAGACAAGGTCATTGGCAATTGGTTATATTGGAGAATAGAGTCTATTCCCGAAAATCCCAAGAATGAGTTATATAGACTCGATTCATCTTGCTCTTGAACACTGAAATTACTGAATCCCTCTCTGCAACACAAGAAAATCAAAAGGAATTCAGTAAGTCAAAATTTTTTTAATGATGTACAATGTTTCATAATACGAAAAAGACACACGTAGAAGTTTTTTAGATTGCTCCGGTGTAAGCATGGCTAAGAACCCTCTAAAGTTTTTACTGTAATGGTGAAGTGCCACTGCATGTGCCTTATCAACATTGAAAACAATCCACCACAACATTTAGAATCATAGAAAAATAGATCAAATGTTACAATCCATATTGTCAAAATCACGTTAGGACACAAAAAACCAATAGCCTATTCTTTTTAGGGATCATGGTCTCTTACCTTCCAGTAACTAAAGCTAGCATCTCATGGTTAGCTACAACCACAGATTCTGAATCCTGATACGAGTGACCCCCCATATAAACAATGTAATGCTGCAAAAATCACAAACAATAAAACAAAATACTAGATTATACTCAAATTAGTCCCCCATTATCCTCATACTTCTCTACATAACAACAGTCACTCTTTCTATACCTTTTTATTAGCAATGGCTCCCTGCAAGAAAGCAAAACTAAACAAGAAGAGAAGATTGAAGACTAAAATTAAAATTAATCAAAAGGTGTACTAAATTTTGAATTTTCTCTATAGATGGAGCAATAATGGATTAAGTTTGGAAAATTCACTCTTCCAATGTTTCCTAAAAGTAATGTCATTTCGGATTCATAAACATATAGAAGGATAGATCACAAAAATACATTTTAGACAACCTTTGGAATGCAAAAAGCGATATTCAAAAGTTAGAAGCTTCAAATGTTTTGTCTTTTTATTTTAAACAATTAAATGATAATTTAGATAGTTTTCCTAACCCTTCAAGTTCTGATATGCATTGCATCCCAATGGATACATATTTTGAAAGTTTCAATTGTAGGAAAATTTCAGAAGAATCTAAAGCTACATTTTCAAAATCTTTTTAAAATGAATTTCCAACACTTTCTGAGGAAAGCCTAGAATTTCAAAAATCAAAATTTTCTTTTTTCAAGCAAAAGAATTTGAATATCCCTCAAGACCTTGGACAAATAATAAGTCAAAAGGCTCAAGTTACAGGGGAAGCTAAACAAGAATATATAATGCAATTTCTTGTTGACTGTAGCACTTTTGGAGTTACTATTCAAGGGATGAGTTTCATTTGGATTACTCATTATGGCAACACCAATAATGAATGTCCAAAGCTTGATCCCTCATGTAGGGAAATTCCACTAGAATGACATGACTGTAAGTGTGCTCTTACTTACAATATTTGCAAGGCCAACATTGACTTAAATAAATACAAGTCATTAGTCATCAAGTTTAATAATAAGTCAATAGAACTAACTCTTGCTCTCCTTATGGATTATGGATTGTTTTATCAACTAATTTTCTCTCATCCTAATCAAACCAATGGATTTGGAAGAAAATTAGCAATTTGCGTATTAAATGCCTTCATCTGAGACTTCAAATCAGTTGAACTCATTGTCGAAACTAAGCCTCCTGAATGGTCAAATGATGGAAAAGTTTATCATGCTCAACATCTAATCCTTCTCAAAGTCAATCATAGAAAACATCAATTGTTTGGTACAGAGAACCCTTGGTCTTGTATTAAAGTCAGTCTCAAAAAACAAATCAGACATTGGAGGTCAAGAATGATTGCAAGAAACCTTGATTATGAGATTTATAGTTCTTCTAACTATAATCTCATCGTTGAAGACAATATTCAAAAAATCATCTCTGCAAATGTTTTTTCAGAAGTCCCTCTTTTGTTCAAACTCAATTTTATTATCTTGTTGATAAGTATAAAAAGGATTACGTCATTGAAAAAAAAGTTTAACAACTTTTTGAAAAATATCTCTTAGAAATGCTCAGTTAAGAGATATCAAGAATTTTTTGTACATCTGTAAAAAAAAAAAAAAAAACTATTCAAATAGTAGTGAATAGTGTCAAATAGTAGATTTTGTCTACCAATGTAATTTTCAAAAGGCAACGTGGAGAAAGAGAATTTATTCTCTTCTGATATCTTTTAACACCTCTCTGACACAAGAAAAGAAAACTCACCTCTTTCGGCAAACTTCAATAATACAACCAACTGTCTAAGATTTTATTGCAGATTTCAAAACTTTCAAGCACGCGAATTTCATCAAGATTCAAGTCCGACATCTCCTCTATAAATAGAGATGCAACCTTCATCACTAATTGTGTATTTGATATTTTATTAATATATTTTTTTTGTGGTGAGTTATCTTTTATTTGTTTTTGAGATTTAATTTTTTTTTTCGACATTTAGGTTTAATCAAATATCAAGTGATTTATGAATAACAACATAATTATTTAAATTATATATTATTTAATGGTTGATAACATTTAATTTAATTTTAATATATGATATTTTATCAAAAAAAAATTATTGGTGAATTATTTGAGAAAGGTCATCTTGTTGGCATCAATTTTATTAAATTAAAATTAAAATTAAAATTAATTTATAAAATGTTTATTTGTTTTCATTTTTAATATTCAAGTAATGTTTATATATATATATATATATATATATATAAATGATTTTTTTTTCTATAATTGTTGTATTTGATATTTTATTAATATATTTTTCTATAGTGAGTTATCTTTTATTTGATTTTGAGATTTAAATTTTTTTTTGACATTTAGGTTTAATCAATATCAAGTGATTTATGAATAACAACATAATTATTTAAATTATATATATTATTTAATGGTTGATAACATTTAATTATATTTTAATTTATGATATTTTATAATAAAAAAAATTATTGGTGGATTATTTGAGAAAGGTCATTGCATCAATTTTATTAAATTAAAATTAATATTCAATAGATTATAAATTAAAATTAAAATTAAAATTAATTTATAAATGATTTATAAAATGTTTATTTGTTTTCATTTTTAATATTCAAATAATGTTTATATATATATATATATATATAAATGATTTTTTTTTCTATAATTGTGTATTTGATATTTTATTAATATATTTTTCTGTGGTGAGTTATCTTCTATTTGATTTTGAGATGTATTTTTTTTTTTTACTTTTAAGTTTAATCAAATATCAAGTGATTTATGAATAACAACATAATTAATTAAATTATATATTATTTAATGGTTGATAACATTTAATTTAATTTTAATATATGATATTTTATCAAAAAAAAAAATTATTGGTGAATTATTTGAGAAGGTTCATCTTGTTGGCATCAATTTTATTAAATTAAAATTAAAATTAAAATTAATTTATAAAATGTGTATTTGTTTTCATTTTTAATATTCAAATAATGTTTATATATATATATATATAAATGATTTTTTTTCTATAATTGTTGTATTTGATATTTTATTAATATATTTTTTTGTAGTGAGTTATCTTTTATTTGATTTTGAGATTTAAATTTTTTTTTCGACATTTAGGTTTAATCAAATATCAAGTGATTTATGAATAACACCATAATTACTTAAATTATATATTATTTAATGGTTGATAACATTTAATTATATTTTAATTTATGATATTTTATAATAAAAAAAACTATTGGTGGATTATTTGAGAAAGGTCATCGCATCAATTTTATTAAATTAAAATTAATATTCAATAGTGATTACTACTCAAAAACCACATATTTTAGATACTAACTTTCATGTGTTTTACACCTTTTTGAGTAGTAATTATGCCTAATTTGCCCAAGTAATACATTACTACCCCTACAAGTGATACTAATGGTTTTTGTTGAGTTTTGGAGATATTTTAAGGTGATTTTTGAAGCATGGAGTGACAAATGGAAAATGAATGGAGGAGGGTACATAATGTGGTCATGAGGAAGAGGAAATGCACTTGAACCAAGCTTTGAAGCTTAATTGAAGGTGGTGGAGATGGATTAAACATGAAGAAATGAGAGAAGTTGTAAAGAGGAGCCGGAATAGCATAATTGTCGGTTTCGCATGACCATGCGAAATTTTCGCACAGTCATGCGAAACGCTCCAGAAGAACGAAAAGGTAGCTGTTGCATTCTCCACTTCGCACCATCATGCGAGATTGCTAGGGCTCGTGCGAAAATTCATTTTCTCCAGCTTCCTTGATGAAGAAGCATCCGGAAGACCTCTAGAATGTTGCCAAGTGTCATTTTTACCTTGGCCTATAAATAGAAACGGGATTAACTCATTTAAGAACTTTTTGGGATACATTTTCTAATTGGATAACTTTTCATACTTCTTCTCTCTAGATAATTCTCCATTTTCCTTCAGTTTCTCTTATTTCTCGGTAGCCAAACATGTCTTGTGAGATCAAATCTCCAAGCATGAGTGGCTAAATCACGTTTTTCTCGGAGGAGGGAGGATCTAAAGGCGAGATCTATGGTGAATTAGAGAATTGAGCCTGAATTGTAAAGGTAATTAGATCCAATTGATTGATTAATTGAAATTTGGGGATTTTTCTCTTCAAATTGTCTTGAATGATTGCTACAATGCAAGCTAGGTAGATTCATCAAATTCTTAATGTTAGATTTGATGAAATTGAATAGTTGCATTGTGTGAATCATTGAAAGATAGTTTAAGATGAATTGAATTTATGATTCAAATTGATCTCTTGGATTAGATTACCTAATTTTAAGAGAAATTAGATCTAGATCTAAAGCTAAATCAAAAATCGGTTTAGATGAAAATTTAGGTTTTCAATCTAACTTGATGAAAATTAGATCTCAACACCTATTCACCATGGAAATTGCTCTCTAGAAAATCTAACTCCGAGAATCTCACATCTTATAAATTTTCTTCTCTTTTGCACTTCATTTTCAATTCAATTTGAATACATTGCTATCTTGAGAATTTATCATGCAATTTCAAGTAAATTTCACTTGATCACCATCATTTCTTATCATCTCGTTCAAGCCTTAATTACCGAGAATAATCCATCCTTGTGGACGATACCTAAATACCACTATACTACGGTAGTTTGTACTAAAACCACTTTTTGATCGGGTACAAATTGCTATAGAATAGTGAATTAGGTTATAAATTTTGTTTTGATCCAATAAACGACAAAATCCGAGCGATCAAAAATGGCGCCGTTGCCGGGGATGGTGCCAAGGTGATTGAGGCATTTTCTTTGGTGAGGATTAACCCTTGTGATCCACATCACAAGATTGGTGAAGTTCTCTTTACCGATTCTCCGCTTTCATTTTATTTTATTTTTCCAGATTTCATTTTTTTTTTATTATTTTTTTTCTTTTTTTGTCCTTTTTGTTTTGGTTTGGTTTTTCTTAGCTTGTTTTGTAGGCTCTCCATTGCATGCTACATTGAGAATAAAACTCAAGGGAGAGATTGAAAAGGACTTACATTGCTAATCATATTTGGTTTGTGATCCAATTGTTGAGGAAATGGAAAATCAAGAGGAAAATCAACAAACTCAACAAGGACCAAACAATGGCAATTCTCACATGTCTAGATCAATGAGAGAATATATGCATCCTCAAAGGATAGGCATGGGATCATGTATAGTTCTTCCTAATAAGCCTATTGTGATAAAAACTCACTTGGTACCCCTTCTACCTCAATTTCATGGAATGGAGAATGAGAATCCTTATACTCACATCAAGGATTTTGAAGAAGTTTGTCATACTTTTCAAGAAGGGACTGCATCCATAGAGCTCATGAGATTGAAGCTTTTTCCATTCACATTGAAGGATAAGGCTAAGTTGTGGTTCAACTCATTGAGGCCCAAAGTATAAGGTCATGGTTGGAACTACAAACAACCTTCTTAAAGAAATTTTTCCCCATACATCGCACAGTGGCTTGAAGAGGCAAATTACCAACTTTGTGGCATTGGATATGAAAAATTTATGCTTGTTGGGAAAGATATATGGAAGTAGTCAATGCTTGTCCTCATCATGGTTTGACACATGGATGTTGGTGAGTTACTTCTATGAGGGCATGTCGCCAACTATGAAGCAATTGCTAGAAACCATGTGTGGAGGTGACTTTATGAGCAAAAGTCCGATGAAGCTTTTGAATTTTTGAATTATGTGGCTGAAATATCAAGGTCATGGATGAACCACATGAAAGGGATTTCCACAAGTCTAAGTCTCAAGCAATTCAAAGGGGAATGTATATGTTGAATGAAGATGTTGATCTACAAGCTAAAATGATAGCTTTAACAAAAAGGCTAGAGGAACTTGAAGCTAAGGGATTTCATGAGGTGAATGCAATATATGATAATCCAATTTACATGGAGCAATGTTCTAGTTATCAATCTATAGAACATGAAGTGAGTGATTGTCCTACAACACCAGCCATGGGGGAAAGACTTATTGATAATCATCCAAACATGTCATGGAATTGTGGACAAGAGCAATTTTCTTCAAGCCAATACTCACAAAGCCAACAATTCATGGAAGACTCTCCACAACAAGTTTCTTTGGTTGAGCAAGCTATTGTAAACTTGAGTAAAATTTTGGGAGATTTTATTGGTGATCAAAAGAATATCAATATTCAAGTAAACCAAAGGATAGATCATGTGGAGACATCTTTCAATCATAAATTTGATAGCTTGCAAACCAATCTCACACAAAAGATTGATAATATGCAGCTTGTTATTTCTAAACTCACAAGCATGCATACGGTGCAAGAAAAAGGAAAATTCTCTTCACAACCCCAACAAAGTCCAAGTGGAGTCCATGAAATTGGAGAGACAAGTGAAAGTTCTATTGGAAAGGATGAAGTCAAAGCAGTCATTACCTTAAGAGGTGGTAAGCAAGTTGATCAACCTATGCCAAAACCAAAAGAGAATGAAGGAGGAAAACAAAAGGAAAATGTGAAAGAACAAGAAAAAGGGAAAGAGGTGAATAAGGATGATAGATCAAAGGAATATGAGATTGTTAAAGAAGAGGTTAAGAATAAAGATATGCTCTTAGCTCCACCTTTTCCCAAAGCTCTTCAATCTAAGAAAGTGGTAAATAATGCTCCAGAAATTTTTGAAGTTCTCAAGCAAGTCAAAGTCAATATACCACTCCTTGACATGATTAGACAAGTTCCAGCCTATGCCAAGTTTCTTAAGGATTTGTGTACCATAAAGAGAGGGATGCATTTGAAAAAGAAAGCTTTCTTGACTGAACAAGTTAGTGCAATCATCCAATGCAAAACCCCAATCAAGTATAAGGATCCGGGATGTCCAACTATCTCGGTGAATATTGGCAACACTTTTGTAAAAAGAGCACTTTTAGACTTGGGGGCAAGTGTGAATCTTCTTCCTTACTCAGTATATAAGCAATTGGGGCTTGGAGAACTAAAGTCTACTTCCATCACACTTTCATTGGCGGATAGATCGGTTAAGTTTCCAAGAGGAATTATTGAAGATGTGTTGATCCAAATCGATAACTTCTATTATCCGGTTGATTTTGTGGTGCTTGATACGGAACAAGGAACTAGTGGACTCAACCATGTTCCTATTATACTTGGTCGACCTTTCCTCGCCACAGCAAATGCATTGATTAATTGTCGAAGTGGGGTGATGCAACTTACCTTTGGTAACATGACAATTGAGCTGAACATTTTTCATTCATGTAAGAAGCATGGTACCAAAGAGGATGAGGAACTTAAGGAGGCTTATTTGATTGAATTTCCTATGGAAGAGCTAGTAAAAGAAAAGGTTGAAGATAATTTTTCAAAACTTGGTGAAGCAATTTCTAATGAACGGATTGAAGTTTGGAGGATCAATGAAGAAATTCAACCTTTGAAGTTAATGAAATGGTCTTTCAGCTTCAAGAAAGTGAAAACAATGAAGCATGGTGTGAAAAATAATCCAAAGACCATGAAAAGAAGCTCAAGGAATGGCATGACCAACTTATTCAAAGAACAAGTTCAAAGAAGGCTATTTCAGGCCACATATTTTTCCGGGAAAGCTTAAGTACCAAGGAGTTGGTTCATTCATTGTTTGCAAGCCATATCCAAATTGAGTATTGATGTAAAGGTTAATGGGCTTAGTCATGTCAATGGCTAGCTAGCCCAATGGTTTCTCATTTCTCTACTTTCCTTTGAATTTTGATTTTTTTTTCTTTTAGTTTCCATTAAATAAATCCATCTCAATTCTTTGATTTGTGTTTTGGAGGACTTTCCGGATGGATGGAATGCATGAAGCAAAGGAAAAAGGAGTTCTAATGACCCATCACCATTTTGCACAGTCATGCCAAAATAGGGAGGTCATGCCAAAATAGCACAATCATGCCAAAACAGGGGAGTCATGCCAAAACAGGGGAGTTTTCATACCTTTGGAAATGTGCAAAACGAGTCTCTGTCCTAGTTGGCATGATCATGCGAAATTCTCGCATGATTGTGCGAAACTGATAAGGGTAGTGCAAAAAATTTTAACCATCTGGACCATTTCGCATGACCATGCGAACATTTTGCATGACTATGCGAAATCCATCTTAAAGACTGCAGTAAAATGAGCCATCTGGACCACTTCGCACACTCATGCGAAATTTTTGCATGACTGTGCGAAACTAATGTGGATGACCGCAGAAATTTCATGCATCTGGACCATTTCGCATCAGCATGCGAATTTTCGCATGACTATGTGAAAATTATGTTGAAGGCTATAATAAGATAAAACTCTCTTGACCAATTCGCATGTACATGCAAATTTCCGCATGATTGTGCCAAATTATTTCAAAAGAAGAAAGTGGTTGCAACACACTTCACCTTCTTGTCTAGTTTGCACATTTGTGTGAAATTTTCAAAAACTCCATGAGAATCATTGACTTATCATTGAAATCATATTTTCTTTGGACATTGTCATCATCTATACCTTGATTTTACTCCATACATTGTGTCTCTAACATAGTTTTTTTTTTAATAGATTTGTTTTCATATTTTCTTCTCTTATGTCATTCATATCCAACAATTCTCATGTGTGGTTTTATTTTTGTTTTAGCTATTGAAGCTGAAATTCTTGAGAGATTGAGGTATCTTCCCTTCCTTTCTTTGTATATTTTCATTACACATTGAGGACAATGTACAAGTTAGGTTGGGGGGAGGGTTAAAAAGGAAGAGAAGGAAATATGTTATTAGTTTTATTAGTTTTTCTATAATTTTTTTTTTTTCATAAATCACATTTGCGACTTATTTGGTGAGATTTTTTTGAGATGACTATAGCATTTGTGATTGATGAATGAGCAAACCTAACTTGAAAAAAGTTGATTTAGAGTACTAGCTTATTTGCTTGATCTTAGAAGATTTGTTATGTGAATTAAAGTTGATTTGACTTTGAAATCTTCATTTTCCAAAGGGTCATTTCTATTTGAGTCTTGACACATACTGTGCACTTTAAACCCCGGATATAAGATGAAAAACTAGTCTGACCTTAAGACTTGGACTTAATTGTCTTGTAACATTGATTACTCTTGAATTGAGTTGAGACACCTTAAAAAGAGGCCAATGTGCCCAATTGAAAAAAAAAAAAAAAAAAAAAGTTGATGATTTGATGAATAAAAGGTTGAGTTATGCTTGCCTTGAAACCTGAGCAAGGTCCGAGGGGTATATGGCCAAAGGTCTTTAAAGCCTGGTGCCCTAAGCCATTTTGGTTGGGAGCCACCGACCTCAATGCTTGTTACATGGGTGGATAGGCGGGGTATGAACTCAATTGTAGGTGCTAAGGTATTGGATCCTGATTTGAGGAGTCCGGGGTGAAGTCGAGGAGTTAGTGGCTAGTTAAATAGTCCTATAAACTTGGTGCCCTATGCCTTATGGTTGGGAGTCATCGATGAATCCCGCTACATGGACCATATACTTGGAGATACCTTTAGCATTGCACTCCTACAATAAGTCCTTTGAAAAAAAATAACAATAAAATAAAGATAGGTGCGTTCTTGACCTATGAGAGAGTGATTTTTGTTGTTTGAGATAATTTGAGCTAGGATGGGGGGAGGATTAGTTTTGAGTACTATATTTGGGGGATAGCTTAATTACACTCAAGACTTGTTTGGAAAAATTGTTTGGGAAATGAAGATGGATATGTTTTTGATACCTTGACTTACATGATATTCTTTCTATTAGAGATAGTAAATAAGTTGGGATTTTGTTGATACCTATGGATAGTATGGTGTGCTTGTTTATCAACCATTTATGATATGGAAATTGCAAATATATTTTTTCAAATGATTTGCTTATGTGACTTATGATTTCTTTTGTTTGGTATCGTTTTTCTTCCCTATTGTTATACCATTGCTAAGGGACTAGCAATGTGTTGGTTGGGGGGAATGATTACTACTCAAAAACCACATATTTTAGATACTAACTTTCATGTGTTTTACACCTTTTTGAGTAGTAATTATGCCTAATTTGCCCAAGTAATACATTACTACCCCTACAAGTGATACTAATGGTTTTTGTTGAGTTTTGGAGATATTTTAAGGTGATTTTTGAAGCATGGAGTGACAAATGGAAAATGAATGGAGGAGGGTACATAATGTGGTCATGAGGAAGAGGAAATGCACTTGAACCAAGCTTTGAAGCTTAATTGAAGGTGGTGGAGATGGATTAAACATGAAGAAATGAGAGAAGTTGTAAAGAGGAGCCGGAATAGCATAATTGTCGGTTTCGCATGACCATGCGAAATTTTCGCACAGTCATGCGAAATGAGACAGAAGGGAGGTGGCTGCAGCATAAGAGGAAATTTTGAGGAAGTAATTTCGCATGACCATGCGAAATTTTCGCACAGTCATGCGAAACGCTCCAGAAGAACGAAAAGGTAGCTGTTGCATTCTCCACTTCGCACCATCATGCGAGATTGCTAGGGCTCGTGCGAAAATTCATTTTCTCCAGCTTCCTTGATGAAGAAGCATCCGGAAGACCTCTAGAATGTTGCCAAGTGTCATTTTTACCTTGGCCTATAAATAGAAACGGGATTAACTCATTTAAGAACTTTTTGGGATACATTTTCTAATTGGATAACTTTTCATACTTCTTCTCTCTAGATAATTCTCCATTTTCCTTCAGTTTCTCTTATTTTCTCGGTAGCCAAACATGTCTTGTGAGATCAAATCTCCAAGCATGAGTGGCTAAATCACGTTTTTCTCGGAGGAGGGAGGATCTAAAGGCGAGATCTATGGTGAATTAGAGAATTGAGCCTGAATTGTAAAGGTAATTAGATCCAATTGATTGATTAATTGAAATTTGGGGATTTTTCTCTTCAAATTGTCTTGAATGATTGCTACAATGCAAGCTAGGTAGATTCATCAAATTCTTAATGTTAGATTTGATGAAATTGAATAGTTGCATTGTGTGAATCATTGAAAGATAGTTTAAGATGAATTGAATTTATGATTCAAATTGATCTCTTGGATTAGATTACCTAATTTTAAGAGAAATTAGATCTAGATCTAAGCTAAATCAAAATCGGTTTAGATGAAAATTTAGGTTTTCAATCTAACTTGATGAAAATTAGATCTCAACACCTATTCACCATGGAAATTGCTCTCTAGAAAATCCTAACTCCGAGAATCTCACATCTTATAAATTTTCTTCTCTTTTGCATTTCATTTTCAATTCAATTTGAATACATTGCTATCTTGAGAATTTATCATGCAATTTCAAGTAAATTTCACTTGATCACCATCATTTCTTATCATCTCGTTCAAGCCTTAATTACCGAGAATAATCCATCCTTGTGGACGATACCTAAATACCACTATACTACGGTAGTTTGTACTAAAACCACTTTTTGATCGGGTACAAATTGCTATAGAATAGTGAATTAGGTTATAAATTTTGTTTTGATCCAATAAACGACAAAATCCGAGCGATCAAATAGATTTATAAATTAAAATTAAAATTAATTTATAAATGATTTATAAAATGTTTATTTGTTTTCATTTTTAATATTCAAATAATTTATATATATATATATATATATATATATGATTTTTTTCTATAATTGTGTATTTGATATTTTATTAATATATTTTTCTGTGGTGAGTTATCTTCTATTTGATTTTGAGATTTAATTTTTTTTTACTTTTAAGTTTAATCAAATATCAAGTGATTTATGAATAACAACATAATTATTTAAATTATATATTATTTAATGGTTGATAACATTTAATTTTATTTTAATATATGTGTGGACCCCACATTTCGGCTCATGCGTTTCCCACTCGATGGCGGGCTCGATTTTTATTTGAAAATTTGATTTTATTCATTGTTTGAAAAATGACTTGGAGTCGCCACTTATTTTTGTTTTATTTTTAAAAGGGTAAACAAAATAAGAAAGAAAAACCCTAAGTGTGACTCCTTATTTGGAAAAGGTGATCTACGAAAAACCGGATCGGGTTCGGGGGTCAGGTTACTTATCGGGAAGGTACGGTAAAGACCGTAGCACCCCTCTAAGTCCCTAAAGTCGGGTCTCTACTAATAAAATGAAGCTAACATGGCAATCAATAGGAAAATCAATGAATATGAACATGATTACACACCGAGAATCAAAGCATGCATGAGAGATGGACAAAGTGAGAGAAAATGCGTACCTTAGCAGCAAACAACAACGCGCTATCATGAAAAGAGATTAGTACAAAACAATGATCACAAGATATAACATATATGTCACTAAACTGAATACAAAATCATCAATAGCACATGTGTCATTTCACTCAATTTTATTTTGATGAAAATTTATTTGATGTTGGGCCCCCACCAAAGCCCTTTCATTTTGCATGAATCAATTCCATAGATTCCATCACTTGGAATTACGGAATTTAATTCTTACTTATTGTTAAAACATTTTAAAAACAAAAAAAAAAATGCAAAAGTGGCTTGCCATAAGGAAAATGGCAACCAAATTTTATTGAAAATGAGGTATTTAGAACCTAAAAAAAAAATGTCTAAGGATGAAAAATTTAAGAAGTTAAAATTATTTGAAGAATTTAAAAATAGGAAAACTATTTGAAAATTAGGATTTGAGGGGTTATTTTAAAAGTCAAAGGTGAAACAAAGGTAGAAAGACATGTATCTTAAAAAGTGGCCATGCAGACCATGCAGTGAGGTCAGATGCTTGACTAGCCACTTGATCAGGCTCTGGCACTGTGGGGCCTTGATTGCCATCGGGATGCCAGTCTACTAATGATCTTGGTGGGGACCACTCCACTTGCAAGATGAGAGTGATAAAGAGAGCCATTCCCGTTCATATCTGGTAGACTGTTTCAAAGGAATTGATAACCTTTGAGATACAAAACGCTGATTTCAGATGCAATTTCCTCCAGAGAAGCTTGGCATTGACACCATCAGCTGTAACCTGGGCGTGCCCAATCATAGTTGCCCTTTGAGAACTTGCCGCATGGTGAAGGAAAGTGCAATGATGCTCATTCTTCTAATCAGTAGACATCAGTCGAATAAGCGGGGACTTGGGTTTGTTGAATTCATCAAGACTGCCCTCCCAATGCTAGTTTACAGATGATAGGGAACAGAACAGCAAGGCCGGTGCCAGTAATGCCAGCGGAGAACTGGGTCAGAAGCTCAGGTAGTTCAGGGCCTAATTTCTTTAGGGGGAGGAATGTTGTTTTGAGTTGCTGCCTTTTGTTCATTATTATGGATAAAAGACTTTCACATGCATGGAAATAACTCTGGGTTTCTGTTCTTGAGACCCTCTGCCAAGCTTCAAACGACAAACCAGACTCATGGCTGACTAGAACAAACGTCATTTTTCTCTCCAATGCTTAATTACACCAGCTTGAAGGACTGCTTTTTCTTCAATCTTTAATTTCCCCTTGAGAAAATTAGCTTCACTAAGGGCATCTTGTGCCTCTCCCTCCAAACGTTGGGGACAAGCTTCATAGGCTTGGATGTCCCTATTCACATCTTCAACTTCCTTGTCAAGTTTATCAGACAACGTTCAAGGCATAAAGGTTGCTCAACCCATATCTGGGTCGTGGCAATATCAAAGGCACGCTTCAGAACAGTTATAGTAGTGTGAAACCCAGAATTGCTCGACTGTAAACGACCACTCGGACCTTCTCCAGGCGATGGTAAGTGGGTCTCAGAATCTTTAGATACGAACTCATACCTTGTACACTGAAGTAGGTGTTGGGGGCAGCATCACAAAAGACTCTTCCATTGCCTTTCCGTGTACGTATGAACGTCATTGAGGGTACCTCTTGAACCGGAAAGAAGATAGTGAGGCGAGCAAGATGAGCCATGCAAGTCTAGCTAAAAGCGTCAGCAATGCCATCAGTCAGAAACTGGTACGCTGTCCTGATTGGCGACTGCTGCTATTGGAAATTCTGGGCATAGGGGTGAAGATTTATTGATGAAGGCGGCTAGGCAAAGGACTTCATGCATGTGAATGGGGGGTGAATGATGGGATTTGATGGATGCACGGGAAGGATGCAGGATGTTGTTGATGGATCAAATGATGAGAGGTGATGAGAGAAAGAGTATGTGGGAGATATGGGTATAAAGAGATGATCATTGGGTATGAAAAGAATGGGTATGAAAAAAAATGGGTATCATGAATGAGGTGAGTCAAATGGGTTGTATAGTGGTACGAGTATGAGTTAGGGGCATGAAGACAAAGATTATGAGATGGAACATAATAGGTGGTAAGGACTGGTGAGAGAAAATAGGTATGTATAGGGGCATGGTGGGTATGGGCATGAAATGGACGTTGAAGGATAGCCATAAGTGCATGCATGATAGAGACAAGTGATCTGGGAGGATATTTGAACTCTGTACCTATGGGTATCATGCATTTCATCTCCTCAAAGTGGCACAGAAATTCCCTACTCATCATCTCACTGATATAAGCGAAACAGAGTCTAATGAAAACACTGCTTCCTTAAGAAAAATGGTGCCTAGCGCCAAAACCTGAAAATAGACCTCTCAAATTGCCAGCAGCTTCATCCGCAGCATCTCAGAATATCGAGCAAGGTCCAGATGGTTTGTATACCCTCTCACAAATCTCAAACCATATAAAACACAAATGAAATAGGCACCGTGAAACTCGAAAATCCCCTTAAACCCTCCCAAAGAGAACAAAGAGTGAGAGAAGAAAACAGAGAATGAAGAAAAATTATGAAAGAGTAGAAAACCCAATGAAGATACATCTCAAAATCAATGCATAGGCTCCAAACAGGTGGGATGATCTGGAGATACTCAATATAATTATCAAAACCAAAACCAAAGGAGGATTCAACAATTTACAGGAGATGAGATTAAAAATGTTAGAGTGAATAAAAAAAACAGAGCAAAATATTTGCAGGTAGTGATGCTCAACTCAAACCACCATGTGGCCCAATACGTCCACAACAAGACATAAAATGATATCCATGGATCAACCAAGAATGATGCAGGGCATTTAAGAGAGGAAATATACCAAACTTAAAATAGCTATACCTGGAAGTTCACCGAGCGACCTTCCTCAACTCCCTCTTCTTCAATAGCAAGCTCTCTCCCTCCAAAGCACTCCTCCTGCTCCCCTCTAAAAAAAATATCACCTCTCTCTCTCTGCAGAATCCTCCCTGCCGCTCCAGGAATCTCCTCCGTTTTCTTTTTTTTTTTCCCTCCAACCCTCTCGTAGCCTCCTCCAAATGAATACCCCTCCTAACGACCAAACAAAAGCCCCTCTCTCAAAAGCTCTCTGCCGCCTTCCTAAAGCAATGGATACCTAAAAAAAATCTCCATTTTCTCTACCGGATTTGCCCCTCCAACAACATCTGCAGCCAAACCACCACCTACAGGAGACGCTCCCTCCCTCTAACAGACTCTGAACGCCCCCTGCATATCCTCCTCCAGGTGTCGCCTCTTGATAGGTCCATCAATTCCACTATCTTGATCCCATATTGACTAATCCGGGAGTGACACGTGGCCATGCAAGATGGTGACACTTGTCCAGCATTAGCTGCAAGAATGACTCCCAAAATGGGGGTCTACAATATGATATTTTATCAAAAAAAAAAAAATTATTGGTGGATTATTTGAGAAGGGTCATCTTGTTGGCATCAATTTTATTAAAATTAAAATTAATATTCAATAGATTTATAAATTAAAATTAAAAATAAAATTAATTTATAAATTATTTTTTTTCTATAATTAAAATTAATATTAAATAGATTTATAAAACGTTTATTTGTTTTCATTTTTAATATTCAAATAATGTTTATATATATATATATATATATATATATATATATATATTATATATATATATATAAATGATTTTTTCTATAATTGTGTATTTGATATTTTATTAATATATTTTTCTGTGGAGAGTTATCTTTTATTTGATTTTGAGATTTAAAATATTTTTTGACTTTTAGGTTTAATCAAATATCAAGTGATTTATGCATAACAATATAATTATTTAAATTATATATTATTTAATGGTTGATAACATTTAATTTTATTTTAATATATGATATTTTATAAAAAAAAAATATTATTGGTGGATTATTTTTTATTTACTTTTGAGATTCTTGTAATTGTTTAGCCTTTTAGGTTTAACTAAACATTTATTGATTTGTAACCCACTATCTAAGTTTTACATTAAAATGTTATCAAACATTTATCTATGAATATATTTGTATCATAGATAACTATTTAAATAAAAAAATTATTATTATGAAGTGATTTATATTTTCCCCCCTAATGTGTAAGAAAGTGTTTTATTATATAATTGTGTATTCATGTGTTAAAAGATTATATGCAATATCTCTTGAACATTCTTATATGTGTGTTTTTGTAATTATTTTAATAAACAAGTATGTTAAGTTCAAAACACAAAGACTTGTTATTATTTTCATTGATTATTAAACCATTTGATATTGTATTTTTTTGTAGGTCAATCATGTCTGAATCTATTGTTCCTATGATTTGCTTTTGTAAAGGAAAAATGTTGAGGACAGAAGTAGATGTAAAGTATATTAGGGATCAAGCTGTAATTGTGCCTTTGGATGTGCTTGTTAGTTCAATCTATGAACACTTGTTATCGATGATATACTCGAGAACTTGCATTGACAAAAAACAATTTCAATTAGTCCTCAACTGTAGGTATTATTTAAAAAGGGAAAATAGGTTCCAACCTTGTCCAAAATGGGATGATAATAGTTTATCTCAAATGTTGAAATTGGTTAACACATTTGGAATGAACGAAATTGAATTGTATATTGAACAAGTGTCAGTACAACCACAAGTGATAGGGCAATTATTGGGTAACTTCACACATTTATTACTTGGAGAAAATGATAATGTAGAGGAATTTGAGTATGGTTGTGGACCTAGTAGCACCCCAGTTGTAATGACTTATGAGTGTAGAGCAGATGAAAATGACGAAGAATGTGAATCCCAAGAAGGTGATGATCAAAGTGAAAGAGCAGAAGATGTTCAACATGATGGCCATGGGGTATTCGAATTTATGATTGAGGAAAACAATAATGTTAATGTTGTTTCATCTTTCTTATCTTTTCACAAAGCAATGGAAAGTGAACAAGGGAGATATGTCTCCGTGAATAGGGAAGGTTGTGATATGTCAAATAACCCAGATCCTGAGGACCCAATGGAGTTTTCCCCTGTTCAGTATCACTCGGCACCATCGTTGTTGTTTGAAAATGTAGAAAACATTGGTAATGTTGTTTCAAGTGACCAGACCCCATGGGTGAACACTGATATTGGAAACTTAGGTGGATAGTTCATTGTTGGTTAAATTTTTAATTCAAAAGCAGATTTACAACATGTTGCAAAGTTGTACTCTATTAGTGCAAACCAAGAATACGTTGTTGTTTCGTCAACTAAAAAGTTGTTAGTATTAAGATGCAAGAAGGCTAAGCGATCTCAATGTCCATGGAAACTTCGTGCTATGGTTGTAAAATGTACAACTTTATTTGCGATCAATAAATACAATGGTCCGCACAAATGTGTAAATCCTTGCTTGAATTGGGACCATTAACAATTAGATTCCAACTTGATTGTTTCTCATATCCAAGGAATGATTAAGGCACAATTCACATTGTTAGTGGCTGCTATTCAAGCAAGTATTGTGGAGAAATTCAGATACCAAATATCATACAAGAAAACATCTAAAGCGAAGCTTAAAGCACTTACAAACTTATTTGGTGATTTTTATAGTCATATGCAGAGTTGCCACATTTTTTCATTGCCTTATAGCAGGCAAATCCAGGATGTGTTGTAATTTCAAATACATTTCCTGGTATTATAGAGAATACAAAGATATTTCAGTGAGTTTTTTTATACATTTCATCCATCTATTGAATGATTCAAGCATTGTCGGCTCGTACTCAGTATTGATGGTACACATTTGTATGGAAAATACAGACACTTTAATGATTGCTATGGGCTGTGATGGAAATAATCAGTTATTCCCATTGGATTTTGCCTTAACAAATGGTGAGAATACTAATAGTTGGGGATGGTTTTTAGCATGTACTTGAACTAGAGTAACTCATAAAAGGGGACTTTGTGTTTATCAAATTGACATCCATGCATTATGATTGCAATGAGCGATGTTCATCTTGGTTGGTTTGAGCCATACGCATATCATAGGGTTTGTATGCGTCATCTTGCCAACAATTTTATGACTTGATTCAAGGATAAAATATTGAAAAATCTTATGTGTAGAGCAGTCTTAGCAACCAAGATTGAAAAATTCAATAAACATATGAACACAATTGGGAAGATTAATGCAGATGCACAACAATAGTTGGAAGCAATCCCTTTTGAGAAATGGGCGCCCTCTCATGACAGAGTCGAATGTATAACATTATGACTACAAACATGTCGGAGGTGTTCAATAGTGTGCTTAAAAGGGCTCGTAGCTTACCCGTAACTGTTTTGGTTCAATTGACATTTTTTTGGCTAAATAGTTACTTTGTTATGAGAAGGGAATAAGGTGCTAATCAACTTGCTTCAAATAAAGAATACACTCCATATCTCAATGCTAAGATTAAGACAAATGTGGTTAAGGCAGGATCTTATGAGATTGTTTTATATAATCACATCCAAGGACAATTCCATGTGAAGACTAGTAGGGGTACTAAGAGTCAAGGAAGAAAATGTCGCGATATTTCGGCGATATATTGCCGAAATATCGTGTATCGAAGGATATCGAGATTTCTCGCGATATATCGGCGATTTTTCCCGATATATCGCATGGTCAACGCGGTCAACGAAGTCAAACGCGCTATAGTGCAGTCAACGAGCTACAGTGCCGCTACAGTGCACCTCCTATTTGCTGCCGAGGGGATTTGAACCCCAAACCTTTTGGTTTGGGGTTCAGCCACTTACCATCTGGGCTAACTAGCCCCTTGATATATAATGTGCAAACAATATATATATACTTAAACTCAGTATGAAAATATTAAAAGAATATTTTAAAGAGCAAATTAATTATAATTATTTTATAATTAAATGCAAGATCTTTTAATTAATTACCAAAAATATAAAATTATATAATTTTCTTCATAATGTTTTTAATATCATTAATAATTAATTAAATATTAAAAAAATTATATATATATATATATATATATATATATATATATATCATAATTTATTTTATATTATTTAATACAATTGAATTAAATGGATCATATTTTAATATTAATATATATTTTAAAATTAGACATATTATAATCAAATATCATAATATTAGGTGTAATTTAATAATAAATGTACACTTATAAAATTCATATTTTTATCGATGCATATGATATTATTATCAAATATGATAAATCATGATATACATATATCAAAATTTTCAATAAAATGTCTATTATACTTTTAATTATATTATTATGAGGTTTTCCTTACATTTTCATGAGTTTTTAACAATTTTAAGCTTACCGATATTTTTTTCCAAAATATCCGCCGATATATCTCCGATATATCCGTAAAATCGAAGTACCGATATATCCGTGATAACCGATATTTTCATCATTGCTAAGAGTAGCTCAACTGGTGGTCGAACATATCGCGTCAACTTACATAAGCATGAATGCACGTGTGGCAAAACACTCATATATGGATTCCCATGTAGCCATATTCTAGTAGCATGTCATTTTTGTTCAGTGGATTTTAGACCACTTGTTCAACACTACTATAGTACACAATCATACTATAATACTTGGGCACCCTTGTTCCATCCCATTTTCAATGTATATGAGTGGTCTCCTTATGATGGTTCGATTATCATGCCTTCTGAGTTGATGAAACATGCATCAAGTGGATGACTTAAATCAAGTCGTTTGCATAATGAAATGGATGTTAGAGAGAGCAAGACTTCTATTACATGTGGGTTATGCAAACAAAGTGGCCACAACCGTCGCTCTTGTCAAAACAGTAATAAAGTTGACTAGACTATGTGATGTATGCATGCAATTTTCTTGGATATTGTGATGTAAGCTACTATGATACTACCTTTATGCAATTATTGGATTTGGTTTGATTATAAATATTGATGCTATTTGCACAATCGGGTTATTTGTATTTGGAATAATGCCAATACTATAGGGGAAACTTTGTCAAAATTTTGAAATTTTCTATTAAAAATGTTAACAAAATGCTCCATTATATTTGTATCTCTAATTTTAATTTAGACTAGTATGAATTGTTTATTGGTCATAAATGAATTGATCTACTTAAATTTATCAAATTGATATATACTTAATATAGGGAAAACTCCATAAAAATTTTAAAACTTTTCCATTATAAATATTTTTTATTTAAACATAATAAGTATTGTTTATTTATCTTCACAATTTTGTTACAGATATGGAGCATAAAGGACATAGTTTTGATCCAGATCCATTAGATACGTCTATTTTGGTTCTATAGGATAGACACAAGTCTCATTTAGTTGACTCTAGCCAAGTATGTATATGAAAGCACGTAATATCTCTTTAAAGAATGAAAAAATTTGGAGTTTACTATCTAAATGATTTATTTGTATTTTTATAGCTTACTTCAGTCTTGACTTGTCCGCAACATATATACAGGTTTATGCGGGAATGGAATATTGATCCTCGTTTTCGACCTTATATTATTCGATTTGGATTTTATGGTGTATACCGTATTGGACACATTATACTAGATTGGGGACTGATCACTAGTCTAGTTGAGAGATGGCATCCTAAGACACACATTTTTCACCTACCTATTGGGGAGATGACCATTACTTTACAGGATGTTGCTATCATATTAGGACTTTGTATTGATGGGCTTCCCATCATTGGCACATGTGACATTGATTGGTCACTGCTATGTTATGAACTTTTAGGTGTGACTCCCCCTACATCTGAGATTAAAGGATTAGTGATATCGACACGATGGCTATGTCACCAGTTCTTTCATTCACCAATTGATTCAAATGATGTCACATTAGAGCAGTATGCACGAGCTTTCATATTAACACTCATAGGTTCAATGCTATTTACAGACAAGAAGGGTACCCACATCCATATGTGTTATCTTCCACTGCTTAGAGACTTGACTCAAACATCTATGTATAGTTGGGGCAGTGCAGTATTAGCATATAGGGAGTTGTGTTGAGTGAGTTTGGATGGTGCCATTGATATTGCTGGATGTGTCACACTATTATAGATATAATTAATTATTCACATTAAATTAAAATTTCTAGTTGCTTCAAGTTTATAATTTAAGTAAAAATTTTAATGTTAAATTTTTTTCCAATTGTGGTCTTGGGATAGACTCCACGTGGGTCGACCCAATTTTGGTCGATCACTAGCCCCTCCAGTAGCTCAACATTTAGATCATGATGCAAATGATTTACCAGTTGAGGGTCCTATTGGGGTACACCATGGATTATTGGATGAAGACTAGGGATTACAGGATGAGGCATTGTTAGACGAGGGTTTACTAGCTTATCCGTTAGGATGTAGGTGGAGAGTACCTTTATCATGGGCTCAAAACCAATCACGTGTTTTGACATTTGATTGAGACCAATTAGATGCACAATCTCATGACCAGGTACATATAAGATGTAATGTGCTATTGTTAACCATATAAATATTAACATTATTAATGTCAAATGTTGATTTTAACAAGTTTTATGGGAGCCTTACATAGAAGACTTAGTTGCCCATCTTCCAACGATATCTCTAGCAAACCAGGAGATTTAGCGGATGATGTCACCTCTTATCTACTTTGACATTGTCGAGTGGCATCGATTAGAGTGAATGTTGCGATAGTTTGGCCTCCAACAAGGGATACCTTCATCTTGTTCCATAAAACAAGACCTCTATTCCGTGAATAGGTGAATACGACATAAGTATGATTGGGGGGCATTCCATGCACAGTATATTACCTTATGGGCTCGTCGTGCAAAGTGTATTGCGACAACACCACCTATAGTGGGTGCTA
This sequence comes from Vitis riparia, assembly GCF_004353265.1. NCBI lineage: Eukaryota > Viridiplantae > Streptophyta > Magnoliopsida > Vitales > Vitaceae > Vitis > Vitis riparia. Next base: position 13,557,927 of record NC_048443.1, read on the forward strand.
TGCAGTTTCATGATCCATATATGGAGTGGTACTGACGTATTACACGACGTTTGATTACACCCTCTCTCCATAGAGATCAAATGAGGTATCATAGTACAACAACAACTACTCAGTTGTTGGTAAGATTTTTTAATTTAGAAATGGTTTATTAAATTGTAATTAATAAATAATAATATTCGTATGTTTTACTTTTTTTTTTAGATCACTGGTATGGTTGAGATTGCTAGTTGATCTACTAGGCCTACTTTAGGTGCATTAGGAGACATTCATCAGATTGTTATTGATATTTTACATGTTATTGGAGAGGAGCATTGCATACATTTAGTCCCTCAGTCGCCTACATAATTAGACTCATCCATGAGACCACCTGTGTCATCCATTACAGTTAGGATGCAGCCTATTCGAGGCCGAGAGAGAGAAGTAGTAGGCGAGATGGTGGGCGAGCTAGTTAACAACCTTGATGATCTATGCATCCACCCAAGACCATGTTAGCACCATCCACATTATCTACCCTATTTGCACCTATGGTTTCCACACTTCCTCCTTTACCCCTACCATCATTTTCACCTAAACCTTCTTCCTTAAAGCATGTCGTATCAGATACCACTCTACCATCACCTATATTTCTTCCCATAGAGGCCACTATACCTGATGTCACTACACTAGAGACTACCCCACTATCACTAATCTATCATCACCTCTATCTTCTCTTAAGGAGACCACTACACCACATGTCACCTCACCATCATCACTTATATCGTCTCTTCTCGAGCCCATTATATTAGATGTTATTGCACCAGCTACCACTACATTAGATGTCATTCTTCCATCTCTTATATCACATCTCTTAGATGCTACCATATCAGATATCATTATACCTGAAATCGCCTCACCATCTACCACTTTACCATCACCTACACCCCTTTCCATAGAGACTACCATGCATTATACCCTTACACATGTTACACAGTTAGATGTATGCTCACCTAGACGACGTCGTGGTCCACGTAGACGTCGAGTCTTGCCTCCATCAACTCCATCTCAATTTATACATACCGAGACATGATAGATTGCACAGATAGATTTGACAAAGATGTCTCTATATCATAGGCGTCCGTAGATAAAGAGGAAGACCCCATCATGTGTCACTCATTGAGGACTGTTTTTTAGTTTTTGTGTTTATTTTGATTTGCATTATATTGTTAACTTTTTTATTATGAACAAATTATTATATATTTAAATGAAAATATGATAAATTTTAAACTTGAATTGAACTTATATGTGTGTGTGTGTGTGTGTGTGTGTGTGTGTGTGTGATATTATATACCACTTACATATAGCAATCTGACAATCTAAAAAATTAGTTTTAAGTTTAAATTTAAACTAATTAGTTACAACAACAACACTATATTGATATAGAAAAAATAATGCATTAAAAAAAATTACAATCTAAACCTCTAATCAAAATAATTCTTAAACTAATACTACTTATTAACTTGAACATTCACATGATTTGAATTTTGAACTGAAAAATTAGTTTTAGGTTTAAATCTAAAGTTATGATCACCAACTACTATTTTGACTATTTTTAAAAAAAGTTCTAAAACCGTGATTACCAATTACCGTTTTGTGATGTGAATACCCACATGAATAAGATACACATCACATTGAAAATTATTTTGAGAACAAAATTAATTTATGAATATTTTGTTTTAAAGAAATCATTTTTGCCCAAAACTCCCGTTAGTACCCAATAAGGAACATTTTTCTTATTCTCAATGAATTTACAAAAATATTCCAAAAACATTTTCATTTATTTACCAAAACAGTTAAACTAAATAGTGAATTGATTGGAAAAACAAATGTATTTTCTTTCTAGAATTCTATATTTTAAGAAGTGGAAAAACAAATTCTATTAGGTTGGCATTTTAAGTTTAAAAATTTAAGCCTTTCCATTCATTTTGATCCCATTTTGAAAGGAAAAAAATGGAAAAAAAAAATATTTTTGTTGTATTTAAGTAATTTTTCAATCATTTACCCACTTGAAGTCATATTATATTTTCTACAAATGCATAATTGGCTTTAATTTTTGCACAAAGTTACAAAATAATATTATATTCTTCATTATGAGGGTATAAAATAGTATATTTATAACTAATTATATTTATATTGAGTATAGTGTCAATTATTTTAATAAAATTAAACAAAATATTTTTATATCAAATTAAAGACATGAATTATTTAATTTAATATATTACTATTCTTTAAATAATGAGATCAGTTAAATATTTTTATTAAATCACTCACATATTTTTAGTAAATATAAAATCAAAATAATATAATATTTTTATTTAAAAAAATTAAAATTAAATATTTTAAATCAAGCAACATAGTTTTATATATATATATATATATATATAAATTAAAGTTAAAGTCAAAGTTGGTGACTACGACTTAGACTATTTTTTAAGTAATCAATGTCGTAGTCACCTACTACAGTTTTAGAATTAAAGTTAAAGTCATAGTTGGTGACTATGACTTTGATTACTTTTAAAAATAGTCAAAGTTGTAATTACCAACTACAGTTTTAAAGTTAAAGTTAAAATTATGGTTGGTGACTACGGTTTTGACCGTTTTTAAAAAATAAAACCGTAGTCACCAACTACGGCTTTATGATGTGGCAATCTAAGTGACACAAGTGCACTAGATTAGACATTATTTTGAAAACCGGTTTACTTTATGGATTTTTTTTTTAAATGTTGTATTTTGGGTCAAAACTCAAAAAAATATGAAGACATTGTGGCAACTGTTGGTCATGTGTAGGTGAGGAGGTTAGGGTTATGATAGTGTATTGGGATAGTAAAGAGAAAAAAATAGAAAGACCTATTTTTATAAATATTGATAAATATTGCAAAAGAAGTAATTATTGCAATAAATAAAAGGAAAATTGGTGGATTCTTGAGAATGGATTCAAGAATAAGGATTTTTTAATTTAATATTGTTAATAGGGATTAGTATTGACATAAAATATTATTAGGATTGTCAAATCGATAATTTGAGATATATATTTAATAGTAATAGTTTTTATTTTATTTTTTATTTTGTCCATGTTGTATCATGTGAGGATTAAGTTTTTCAATAGTAAATTCTTTGGAATCAAGAGTGCTTCAATAGTAATTACTTTGAACCTAATCTCTAGAGATTTGGTTAGAAACTATTAGTACTAATAGTGTTAGATTTTGTCAACTTTAAAAGGAATAAATTTGAGGCTAATACCCATTGTAAAGTTTCACCTAATCGAGAAATAAAGTATTATCTAATTGGATACATTTGTTATTTGATAGCGAGAGTAAAAATATTTTGAACGCATTTAACTTGATTTTGATATAAAATTATCATGAATATAAACATAAAAAAGTTTGATTGAAAAGTTTTGAATTCTTTAGCATGTTTTGAACTCAAAAGTTCTTATGAAAAATATTGTAAATCACATCGTCTATTTGTATTCATGATTTTATTTATTTATTTATTTTTTATCAATGAATGATGAAACTATATTAATATTCGTTATTGAGCTTTTAAGCTCGTATCATTTCATTACCAAATTTTCAAATATTCTCATTTCATACGAGGAGCGATGGTGTTAGGTTGGGAATTTGTCTTTATTAGGAATTTTGGTTTAAACTTTTACTTCGATACATTATTTAAATGTTAAAAGTCAATTACTATTTGAATTGTTTAAATTTAAAGTTGTTTATATAATAGTATAGCAGTTGATGTGTTGATTTTTTTTTTTTTTAATTGAGTTTTGAGGATTATAATGTGTTTTATTACTCGGAACATGAATTTGGTAATTGACAACTTTCCATTTACAATGAAAAGTATGATTCATTCTTCACCTTGAGCCAGCGCTCATTACTAAAAATTTCCAGAATGCCCGTTTGAAAAGGAAAGAAAAGAGAATACTAAAGCTGATTAACTGTTGTGTCCATTGGGAAATCAAATTTCTATTACACCATGCATTTATCATAACCAAGTGAAGCTTCAAAAAGCCCCTAAAAACATGATGCTGGATTATTCCAGTTGAATTCTACACAGGGAATGTAGAAAGGCTTCCAATCCAAAAGCAATACAGAAAAACCACCAGGAAAGGCAAGAATGGAGGGGTGTATATTACAACCAAAATACAATCATTTAAGAAGAAGAAGAAGAAGAAAAGGATATGGAGAAGACATACACAGCCAAAAGAAGAAAAGTGGAAGCTTCAGCAGCAAATGGGGCAAATAATGAGTCCATTTTCGTTACAGTGGGGGCAATTATTCGACAAGCCGTGATTCCCGTCATCGGAAACTATTTTGCGGCTGCCGCAGCATTTATAGCACATGACAAACCGAATTCCAGCGCACCCTTCGCAGGGGCCTTTAGAGTGATCAATGAAGGCCATGGAAGAGGGCCCGGAGTCGACCTTGCTCGTGCAGCCCCAAGACCTGTTCCGCTCCACCAATGTACCTCCCCTTTATGAAAAGCCTCGGAGGGAGTGCTTTGCAATCCAGTATCCTCCACAACTCCTCCCTAAATTCCAGGTGCATCGACACGTCCCTCTCGTAAAATATCACCCGGAAGCTCTCGAGCAGAAACCTAATACTAGTGCAGTCTTCAAAGGTCTTTCTTATCCCTCTAAGGCTGGTTGTATAGAGAACTACTGCATCGCTGCCTCCCGGCGGGCATCTTTCCTCAAAGCCTAGTAGAGGGTTTGTGTCATCCTCCACTCTCCGCGCCTTTGGAGGGGGTTCATCATCGATTTCAACATCTTCTTCCTTCATTCTAGCTTTCCTCTCTTCTTCATTGATTCTAATTTGATCCATCACTGCCTGCTGGAAGGCAGCAAGAAGGTTGGGGTCGAAGAGGCTACCAGAGTTCAAGTCCGGCCTTCGAAAAGACGATACGTCTATTTCTGATAAAGGGGTGTGCCCAGGATTTCCTGTAGCTTCCCAAATTCCATCATCCTTCTGCTGGAATCTGGGTTCTGACCTTACCGGATTCTCCGATTTTTCCTTTATACCAACCGGGTCTTTTGCCCTCACTGGAGGCCCGATGTTTTCTTTATCATCCATAAGATCATCAAATTCCATGTCTTCACCTTCAAGGTCTCTCATAAGCTCCATCACATCGATAACTTCAGGTTCTCGCTCTGTTCCACCAGTCCGATCCAACCCATTCTGCACTGTCCCTTTGCACACGAACTGAGCTTGAACGCCTACACTCGGATTCCAAGATGAGCCATCCAAAAACCCATCGGATGCATTCACCTGAAGAACCCGATCTTCCTTCAGATAACCAATGGGTCGAATGGATTTCAGTTTCTTCAGCAACTTCCCTTTCATTCCCTTCATTTTCCCCAATTCAGCTAGCCGGAGACGAAAGATTTCAGAGAAACTTCAAACAAGAAAGGCAGGTCAGGACAAAAGGTGGGGGGCTCACTTTTGTATTTTTAGGCATTTTCAGCTGCGTCTTTTCTACGCCATAACGGCTAGAAAGTTTGGCATGCCCCTTTTTTGAAATTTAAAAATGGTTTGGGGTTGGGAGGAGGTGTGATCTCGTGCGGTAGAGTCCAGCGCAAGGGAGCAGCGAATCCAAGTGGTGTCACACCACGTCATCTGATGATTGCAGTGTGGGGGCATGATTTTATGTAATGAGTGTGTTTGCTTAAAGGCCGGGCAGTAGGCAACGGTCATAATTGTTAGATGGGGCCTTTCTGGGATAAACCATGAAAAATTTGGGGATATCAAAATTTTTTATTCTCAACTACAAAGAAAGTGCAAGTTTTATTTTATTTTATTTTTAAATTTTCAAAAATGAAATAAAAGAAACCAGTCATGCTATTTTTTTTATATTAATTAATTTTTTTAAATATCATAATTATCTTTATTTTTAATAAAAATATTTTTAAAATACACTTTCAAATATAAAATCATATCATCATGGTAATTACGGATGATAATTGGCATATTGTCTTAAATAGCACATGTGTTGAATAAAGATAATCATGTTTAAGAATATTTTTTAAATCCCATAAGAGATTATGACTCTATTTCTCTATTTCGCTATCCCTCTATCTCATCATATTATATATAATATTAAATAAAAATAATTTGATTGAATTTTTATTTTCACCTTTTCTTAACATATGTCAACTAAATTTTAATTTCATAAAAATAAATTGCAAAAATTTATAATATTTATTTATATATAAATCATATTTATTTTTAATGTAATTTAAAATTATAAAAATTAAAATAATAATAATAAATGGTATCGGATGGGGTGAGTGCGGGAATTCTTATACCCACTCATCCCATGCTATTTATTTATTTATTTTTTAGGGATGAGAATAAATGTAAATGAATAAGGCATCGTAGAATTGATTGGAAAGGAATGAATTCTATTCTAGCTGTCCCCATGTAGACTAAACCATGCTTTCTTAATTTGAGGGGAAGTGTTGGACAGAAGGATTGTCTAGAGGAGGAAGAAGATGGTTTACTGTGGAGTCCAAAGCTTTTGAACTTGTGATTGATGAAGTTGGAGGCAAGTTGAGAGGATGCATTTAGGAGAGATGCAAAGGGATATCATCTTGGATCAGATTTGGGGATGCAAGTCTCAGCAGCTTGTTGGCTAGAGTTGAATCCTGCTATAGAGATAGAGATGATAGAAGTTGGTCCCTTGTTTGGGAGGAGGAGGGAAGGAAGTATAGAATGGAGCGTCGTACAAATGAGGCGGGAAGATTTATTCTCTGCTCTGTTCGTGATTTAGAGGCAAAAAGATTTTGCTTAATTTTTCCAAAAGGGAAGGGGTTATCTAGAGGGTGGAATATCTTAGCTAAGAAGTTGAGAGAGGTTGGGGTAGCTCCCTTTGGAGGATTGAAGGACCCCCTTTCACTTGAGGTGTTGAAGAAGGAAAAGAAGCTTGAACCAAGGACCTTTGCGGATGTAGCAAAATCGAAAATGGGTAGACTTGGGGATAAGGTCTGGTTGGAAGTGGGAAGGAGGGTGAAGCCTAGTAGATTAGAGTAGCTAGGTCGTTGCTTAGTGGGTAGATGGGAAAAGGTGGAGAACCATCCCCCTGAGTTGGATTATCTGAAAAACTAGGTTGTTCACGCTTGGCTCCTCAAAGGCAAGTTGGACATAGCTGTAATGGGAGGTGGGCTAATGCTCTTTGAGTTTGAATTGGTTAGTGAGGCCGAGCGTGTTCTTGCTAGAGGGAAATGAAAGGTTCTAGGCAATGTATTATTGCTAGAAAGATGGCACCCGGAGGTGGGGTGTTTTAGCAATGGAGCCTTTGCTAACGAGGCAAGGGTGAGAGCGGTGGGTCTTCCCCTTCACTTATGGAACCGAGAGGTGTTTAAGTTGATAGGAGATGGTTGTGGTGGGTTCATTGCTGTGGACAACAAGACGGCTTCAATGGCAGAGTTGCAATGGGCTAGACTGTTGGTGAAAATGGTGGGCAGGGACACACCTTCCTCTGTCCAGATTGTGGATGAGAAGGGGTGCTTCTCAGTCCAGCTGTGGTGGGAATCCCCACCTTGGTTCTCTCAAGTGGTGTCGACAGGAAGTTGTCTCGGGAAAGGGGCTGCAGTGGTCGAAGCAGAAACAGGGAGTGGGTCACGTGATGAGTGCAGAGGAGGCGTGTTGGTGAAGGATGGACAGCCAAAGGAGCAGGGGGGAGTAGTTGAGTCGCCCTGTGGTAGCTCTTCAAGAGGGTCTACAGGCTTTCCATCTGAGTCGGCTGAAAGGGGGCCTGGTGCGGAGGTGACTGATGGAGAAGATAGCCTTGGGATTAGAAACCAAGGTGCAGGGAAAGTAGCCAGTTTGGGAGGCCTTAAATCCGAGCCAGCAGCTTGTGATTTTGGGCCCGTTTGGGAGGCCCAATTCAGTAGCGGGCTTGGGGAGGCTAGTCTCAAGCCAGGCTCTAAGGGTGCCCAGAAGTTTGGGCCGGATTGTGAGCCGAGGCCTATCACGTTAAAAGGGTGGGTAATGGGCTACGAGGATAGGCCTTTTTTCATAAAGGGCTCGATTGTGGGCTGCGAGGGGAGGGCCGACATGGGTTTTGAGCCTAGGTTGGGGGGGATAAAAGGAGTTAGGGCTTTTCCTCTTGCCGAGGTCGGGGAGATGGAAATTAGGGCTACGATGGAAGCTTCGGGTGGCCAAGATAAGGAGGATGGGGGGGGTCGCTTGCTTTCTCGGAGGAGATTGGAGGGATTCTGAGTCTCTCTCGGTGAAAGCGATAGCGCGAATGACTGAAGAAGCTCTGACAGCTAAGACATCCAGGTACGAGTCCATCCCCGATGTCTTTGGGGGGGATCGGGTCCTCTTTTCTTCTTCTCCTCTCTCTGGGTGCGATCAGGTTTTGGTGGTGGGGGGTGTTTTGGGAACGGAAGTCATTGATGAAGGTGTTGGGTATTAGGCTCCGCTGCATGCCGTGCTGACTGACGGCAGTCCGTGGGAGACGAATACAGAGGGGGAAAAGAATACTGGTAACAGGCCGTAGGAGAGTGAGGATCTGGAGGAAAAAAAAAAGACCAGGGCAGCAGTTGGGATGAAAATAGCTTGGCTAAGTTCAATAAGACTCTAGGGTTCACGACACAAGGTGTTGAAGGGGAAATTCTTAAATTACTATTAAGGCTGAAAACCAGAAGGGATCAAGGCAAGAAGAAAGGAATTTCAGGAATGTCTAGGTTTGATAGGGAAGTGAAAAAACTGAAATGGTCGATTAATTGTGAAGGAGAAAGCATAAAGAAAGGTTCGGATAGAAGAAATGGGGATAGAGCTTTGTGTTTTAAATGAAGATTAAAATTTTATCTTGGAATGTTTGGGGGTGAATGACATAAATAAGAGGAGTTTAATTAAGGCCTTAATCAGCTCCCAAAAAGTGGACTTGGTCTGCCTGCAGGAGACTAAAATGTTAGAGATATCTATAGGGGTGGTGTAGACCCCCTCCCCGGACGGTTTTTCTTTTCATTTTATTTATTTATTTATTATGGTTACTTTTCCCACCACCCCGAAATCAAGCTGGGGGTGGCGGCGAGATGGGACGGGACAGGACAAAGAGTTGGTGGTGGCAGGGAAAAGGAAAGAAGCGGGAAAACGAAAGGGGGGGATGCTTCAGCTTGGGGGGGCGTTCCAGAGAGGGGAGGATTGCGGAGAAGAAGAGTGAAGTTCGGAGAAGAAAAGAAGCGCCTCTAGGTATGGTTTTTTTTATGTTTTATATTTTTTATCTCCTCATTACCCTGTTCTTTGTTCATCATTTGCCGCTTCTGGATAGATTTTTATTGGTTTTGAGCATGAATGATAGACGATTGCATATATATTTTCGTTGGTTTCTCGGGTTGTCATGGGTCCGTCGACGTTGCCACTTCTCCTTTATTTTATTTTTTCCTCTCTCTATGTCCCTCTGTTTTCGTTTCCGTTCACTGCTTCCAAAAACACTCGTACCAGAACACGAAGCGAAGGGCACCGAGAGGCAAACTTTTCGGTGTAGCTGCCGGGCTATCGGAAACGAGGAGATCCACCATAGAGGCGTGCGCAAGAGGCCGTTTGGCAGGTTTGCCGCCAAGATCCAGGACCCACGGAAGAAAACTCGGGTCTGGTTCAACACTTTCGACTCCGTGGAGGATGCATCTCAAGGCCAAGACTAATTTTCCGTCGACATCTCCGACGTTTCCATTGACCATGTCGTTTCAGCAATCGAGTTAATATCAGATTCAAAATGAGAATCACAATCACCAGCATCAGCCTTAGAAGCCAACCACGAGCAGTAGCAGCACCATGGAGTCTCCTAGTTGAGAGGCGCCGTCTCCGGGTGTAATCATCGGTCTTTTGGCCCCAGATCTCAATCTGCCTCACCCCGTCACCGTCAACCAATTTGATTTTTCTGCAGCTCATTACCCTGTTGTCGGTGTCCTTCCTATTGCGCTGCCACTGTTCTTCTCCAAGCCATTTTCCCGTCCAAAGAAGCCCAAATACCCATTGCCATATGTCTGACTTTTAAAAAATAATAATAATAATAATAATAATAATAATAATAATAATAATAAAATGAAATAAATGAATAGAATACAATAAAATAAAACGAGATAAACATCATTTTCGAAACAATCTTCTAAAGTTTAATTTTAAAATTAGTTTTCATAATTCTAATTTTTGAAATTCTATTTTTCCGTAGCTCCAATTTATTTATTTATCTTTATCTTATAAAAAAAAACAAAAATTCAATTCTTATGATAATTTTCTAAAGTTTTAATTTTGAATTTAATTATCCGGGATTCAAATTCTTAAAATTAATTTTTCAAAATTCCACAATTCCAAACTTGATTTTTTTAAAATATCACCTTCGAATAAGTTTTCAAAACTCCAATTCCCTTCAAATCCAATTTTCAGAAATTTCATTCCCAAACAATTCTTCAAAATTCCATTTTCTTAAATTTAATTTTCAAGCTTCCTTCTTTAAAATAATTCTTCAAAATTCCGATTTTTAATTTAATCCCAATTTTCGAAATTCCAATTTTTACATCAAGTTATTCATTATCCTTTTATTCATTTATTTATTTGTTTATTTTGAAATTCAATCTTTAAACATCAAAATTCCGCTTTCTAAATTTAATTCCAATTTCAGAAATTCTAATTTTCCCATTAATTTATTTAATATTAGTATTTTATTTATTTATTTCAAAACTCCATTTTAAATCAATTCTTAAAAATCTCTGATTTCCGAATTAAATTCCTAATCCCGAAAATTTTTGTATTCATATTAATTTATTTAATCATTAGTATTTTATTTATTTATTTTTTAAAAAAACTCCATTTTAATCAATTCTTTAAAACTTCTGATTTGCAAATTAAATTCCTAATCCCGAAAATTCTCATATTCCCATTAATTAATTTATTTTTATTTATTTATTTTGAAACTCCATTTTAAATCAATTCTTTAAAACCTTTTATTTCCGAATTAAATTCCTAATCCCAAAAATTTCCATATTTACATTAATTTATTTAATCATTAGTATTTTATTTATTTATTTTAAAACAATTCTTTAAAACTTCCGATTTCCGAATTAAGTCCCGAAAATTCCCATATTCACATTAATTTATTCAATTATTATTATTTTATTTATTTATTCTAAAATTCCATTTTAAACAATTCATTAAAATTTCCACTTCCAATTTTAATTTCTAATTCCAAAAATTCCAATATTCACATTAATCCTTTTAATTATTTTATTTTATTTATTTATCCTAAAATTCCATTTCAAACAGTTCATTTAAAACTTTTGATTTCCGAACTAAATTTCTATTTCTGAAAATTCCAATATTCACATTAATCTACTTAATTATTATTATTTTAGTTATTTATTTATCTTTATGAAATTCCATTTTAAACAATTCTTCAAAATTCCAATTTCTGAACTTAATTTCCGATTTCCAAAATTCTAATTTCTTTCAAATTTAATATCCAAAATTCCAATTCTTAAATTTAATTTTCAAGACTCCAATCTTCAAATAATTTTCGAGACTTTAATTTCCAAATAAATCTAAAAAATCCAGTTTTCTCTCAAATAGCTTTAATTCCACTCCGATTTTTAAATAATATTCTATTTCTTTTGATGTTTACACAAACAAGAATGATGAATCTTCATAATTCCGAAATAATGGGATTCGCGAGATTAAGTCAGGTAAGATCAATCGGGCTTTTGGTGGGGGCCCCACATATGTGATTTTATGACTGACTGATTGATTAATTGATTTATTCACCATGCTTGTTTGATTTGTTCTGTTCCTTGACATGCGCATAATTTTATCTATTCGTCACTCACTAATCCTGTTTCATGATAGCGCATTCGCGACTGGAGGACCAGGTACGTATCCACTCATATTTTGTTCATTCTTTATACATGTTTTGATTCCCATATGTGCATGATCGCTTCGAGTATTCATTGATTTTCTCATTATTGCCATGTCAGCTTCATTTTATTAGTAGAGACCCGACTTTAGGGACTTAGAGGGGTGCTACGGTCGTTACCGTACCTTCCCAATAAGTAACCTGACCCCCGAACCCGATCCGGTTTTTCGTAGATCACCTTTTCCAAAATAAGGAGTCGCACTTAGGGTTTTCTTTCTTATTTTGTTTACCCTTTTAAAATAAAACAAAATTAAGTGGCGACTCCAAGTCATTTTCTAATAAATAAAAATCATTTTTGAAATAAAAATCGCACTTGCCCTCGAGTGGAAAACGCATTGAGCCGAAATGCGGGGTCCACAAAATGGCGACTCCGCTGGGGAAGTTTTAGAGGGTCAAGCTTGAACATAAATTGAGGCAAATGTGGCGTTTGATGAGTCGATCAGTGGGTACCTATTTCTTGATTGCACATTGAGAGTTTTTGATACCATTGGATGCATGCTTGGGTGTTTGTTTTTACTTGGGGCATTGACATGTTGATTATGATGATTATTTATCTTGATTGTGGATTCCGATTGTGGCGATTTTTCCCCGTGTTTCATTGCTATATTTGTTTGAGACATTGATATGCTGATTATGTTGATTGCTCATCTTACCTTGCTTAGCGTAGTGACTCTGTTTTTGCCATGTTTGTTCTAATTACCTCACATGCATAGACTCACCATTGTATATGATTTGATTTGACATGATTGTTTCTCTCGGCTATATATTATCTTGACTATCATGGAACATGCTATCATTGCCAGATATTCTTCTCGATTAGTTTGTGTGTAGATTTGGATGATATATACCTGTTTTGCATGACTGTCTGTTGCATGACTCCCCTCATCCTGATGTGATTGCATGAGTTGCGTGTCTATGTGGGACACACACTTATCCCCTTATTTCCAAGTCCCTAATCTCGGTCGACATTGTTTTCCTTGATCTCGTATTTGATATTAGACTTGTTTGCTCTATTTGCTCTTCGACCGAGCTAGAGATTAGGAATAGGGTCTAGTGACGGGCTATATCTATGTTTGGGAGCATTCTGGAGGTGGTCGACATATTGATGCTGATTGGAGTCCGAACTTTGAAGACTTGTATAGCCCGGAGCTAGGTTTCATGGATATTTGTGCGACCAGTGTGTTTCCTTTTCTGCTCTAGATTCTTAGGGTTTTCGGATGCACCCACTCCGCTTACTGTGCACTTTAGTTGACTATTGAGTGTTGAGAGCTTGAGAGGTTTCCCCATAGGAGACCCCCTGGGTTGTCGAGGTAGTGCATGTGTGGAGGTGATGACCACCTTGCATGGAAGCGCCCCGTCTCTTCGGAGGAGTGCAGAGGGTTGCGTATCACCGGAGGGTATGATCGCTTCTGCTAGGGATCTTTAAAGTCCGCCCATATCCATTTAGAGCCACCTTGACCTTGTAGGTTGAGCCGTAGATCCTTCGATTAGGACTCCCTTCCTACACGTAGGTGCATCTGAGGGCTCTCAGAGCCTCTGTGGTTACACTTCGGATTTGACACTCCTTTTTAGTCTCTAGTTGAGAGTGCTCGGAGATCGGTGTGAGTTTGAGTATCGGTTGGATCACCTTCCATCTTGTCGCCTTAGTTTGTGTTTTTCGCTTGATGAGTTTAGCATGTTTTCTCCCTAGAGTTTTCGTTCTCATTTCTTGGCTCGACACACTCCTTTCACTTTGTTGTCACTCACTCGATACTTTGGGATATGTTCATTGATCATCTTTTTACACTGTCCACCCATCACGGGCTCAGTACCTCATTCTTCGTTTGATCCTTGGTTCGATTTTCAACTTGATGCTCATATTTTCATTACAGAAAGGTGAAAAACATATTTTCATATTCACACATTTTTCGAGAGATTCGCCTGGATCACCTTATCATTCCTTTTTTCTATCATGGAGCTTGAGTTGAAGGTCGAATCAAGGATATTTTGTTATAGATGGAGTATCGATCTCATGATAGTGTTGTTTTTCACACCTCATTCATTTTTTTGGACTATTGATAGAAATTCTTTAGTCACATTCGTAGCCATCTCACAGTGGACACCTTTATGGCCTTAGAGTTTCTATCATATTTCCAGTTTTAGATTGACATCACAGGACCATATATCAAATGATGTGTTGTATTTTTGACTTGAGGCGTCTTTTCACTTGCACATTATGGTCTTGAGGCCTGACCTATCACGGAGGATATTGAGCCTATTAGCCTAGAATCAGAGATGTCCTAGGGAGTTTGAGACTGTGACACATCTTCTTATGATCAGAGTCATACCTTGCTCACTCCCACACCTTGACTCTTGTTTTGACCTACATCCATCCATTGTGAGCTTTGCACAGCATCACCATTGAGACCATTATATGACCTTTCCATCCTTGGCTTTCCTAGCTTTTCATATCCCCTCTCTGATTCGACCAGGTAGAGTGTGAGGAGTTTGAGCCCAAGGTTGATCTTGCATGACGATGGATGGCTTATGACCTTTCGGTGGCTTACGATGTGAGGATTGGTCGATCGCTTGATGAGACTGTCACTTATTTCTCCGTGAGTACAGAGGTTGATATTGTATGACGAGAGTTGGCTTATGATGGGCAGTCGTGCCTGATGAGATCACCATTCACTTTGCTTTGAGAGGATCATCTTTGAGGTTATTATGGAGCATTCAGAGTACGGTTGATACATGATCCTAGAGGGAAGTTCAGACCCAACTGAAGCGGACCTTATTTCATCAGGGAGTTGACCCCAGAGGGCGCTGCATGGTTGATGGATTTAGATGAAAACCGATTCTCAGAACCAACCAATGTGGATCAGCTAAAGAGGTACTATGTTTGAGACCATGGTCGCAGGATGGGTGGCTATCATTTCGGTTAGCCATTACCTTGTTATTCCTTTGTGATACATAGTCCGTTGCTAGCCCATTGAGCCTCACATGCGTATTATAGTCTTTCTTTCTTATCGCCTTGCTCAATTTTCACACCGGGACAGGGGCCCTTTAATGTATGCATGCATTGTTTGGGAGTTTCATGAGCCTTGGACCTAGGGGCATGTTTTTCTCATCATCTTTTCCTATCACTGCACCTCTGCATTTTCATCTCATCTTATTGGTTGTGTTATTCATCCCTTCTTCCTTATCCTATCTATTATTTGTTTGTCTCATATTCTCTCCACCCTGAGTGGTGAGCCTCCTCAGTTCATCACATGGAGGATAGTCACATCATCTCCACCATCTATCTCGCGGACACTGGTTTAGAGATCCTTAGTTTGAGAAGGTCATCTTGTCAGAGAGAGTTTGTTTGTTACCTTAGCACTTGGGAGTGTGTCCATTTGTTACTGATATCATCTTTGGGGTTCATTTGTTCATGTTCAGGGTACGCGTGTTTGTATATATGTAAAAAAAAAAAAAAAAAAAAAAAAAAAAAAAAAAAATGAAAAAAAAAAAAAAAACGCAGGTGTGTATTATTTTTTATCATTGAGTATGTATATTGATGTTTGAGGGTCATTTTTATCGAGTATGTTCGTTATTGGGAGTTCGTATGTGAGCTCTCTGAGATCCCACGTTTGTATTGTTTCGTCATATCTATTTGTGAGAGAGATGAGTGACCTTCTCCTAAGGACTCCGAGTCATTGTCCTTTCCATCATTACATTCATTATTGATGTGGCTTCACTTCATGTTTGATCTGAGTCTATCACCACCTTTCTTCACATATTCATTGTTTCGCTGTCGTTTTTATCATTGCTTGTGATTCACCTCATTCCCTTCACATCTTATTCCCTCCTTACAGCGACCCATCTCGGGTTCGATACTCATTTCGCATCATCATTACACATACCACTATCAGTTCATGTTGCTTCATTTGTCTCCTTATCGACATCATATTCACGTTAGGCATCCTCAGGTCCATGGCTCATGGGGTTCACTATACATGTTGCATTTCACATATGAGGGCATGAGTTTTGATCATTGGGTATTTGAGCCTAGTTTCCTTTCGTTTCTGTCACCCTATCACCTTGGCCTACGTTACGTCCCGTGTCTTAAGACCACCCTGAGGCCATGGGATCAGATGTCGTCTTCGACAGCCTCTACTTGGACAGGTGATTGAGATCTGGTTGATATTTAGATATCGTCATGCTTCTTCTTCTGGGAGTCGCCTCTTTGATGTGTAGGTCTGATTCAGTTGTGTTCGGATTACCAGGATCGTGAGTTTGATGATGATTGATTTGGTGTCACCTGATTTTTGACCTATCATACCTCTGGTGCCGCACTGGGGCATATCCCATTTCATTTGGAGGTTCATGGATTTTCATGGAGTTGCACGCTCATCCCCACTTACGAGATACACATTGACACGATGTTTTCTCCGTGGAGCCTCTCGGAAGTTACCCAGTTAGGCCTGCACCTCGCGACGCTTCGATGTCATCATGCTTTCCTTCCGAGAGACGCCCCTTTGATTTATAGGTCTGATTCAGTTGTACACGTGGATGACTTGGATCGCGTATTCGATGACGGGTGATTTGAACTCATCTGGTTCTTTTGACTCATCATGCATTGTGTTTGATAGCTCTTATGAGAGCGATATCTGGGATTGATTCGGGAGCATTCTGATTGTGATGGACCAGGAGTTATGGTATGGCCTTACACTGGGGCATACCATCTTAGAGAGTTTTATTATCGGATGACCATTATGTCGAGGCATACTCTTCTCAGTCGATGACGGATTTTTGAGCCGTGTCCCTTCCTGGGAGGATATCGGATATCCTTTTTCACATTGGAGCATGAGACATGATTGGCGCGTTTCATCTGGTGTACTTTACACAGAGGCATACCCCTTTCAGTCCATGATGGTTTCTAGGCATAGTTGTTCCTTGGAGGCGATTAGATTCATTTCCCATTGGAGTACGAGATATGACTGGTTGATTTCTTTGATATGATCACAGGAACATAGCCTTCTCATCATTGTTGACATATTTTTGAGGTGATTGGATCAGGACACGGACACAGACACTTATGAGAGCTTGTAGTGAAGCTTAGTCATTTCAGGGTTTGCCCTATACTGGGGCATAACCCTTTCATTGGCGTTTGGTCTTAGAGATACCAGCTTACATCGGGGCATGATCATGTCTGGGCACATTTTTGTTGAGGCATAACCACCTTGCTTGATCTTTTTCACGTTGAGACATGCTATTTCTTTAGAGGAGGTCAGATACTTTCTTCACATTACCATGATGACTTCAAGGAGCGGAGATTCATTTTGACCATATGATGTATGATTGGCTTGTACTCCTCTCATTGATGTTTGATTCAGAGATGCTTACATTGGGGCATAGCTCACTCATCGATGATGATTTTGTGAGATGACAGTTTATGCCAGACACATACTTCCCAGGGTTTATCTTGCACTGAGGACGTACCCATTTTGAGATGATGCATTCATACTAGAGCATACCTACCTTGCTGATTTTGACATTGAGACTCCACTTCCTGTTTATGATCGCTGCTCTCGATGGATTATAGAGTCATTGGCACCCTGGGTTCAATCTTCTCGACGTACTTGGTCCGACTTGGGTACCCAGTTTCCTTTGTTACACATCCATACATCCCACATTTTTTTTTTCACCGTTATACCTGCATCCATCCTATCAGAGCCTCACATCTTTTGAGCCCACATATTTCATCGTCTCACATGACCTTATTCCTTTATCTTGATCAGAGGAGGATGCAGACCAGTCTCGGGTTTTCTGGTTGAGTTTTCACACGCCTTTGGACATTAGGTTCAACATCTTCCATGATAGTAGGGTCTGCTAGATTGTTGATATATTTGTGATGATGTACTCACCATGATAGTTGACATATTGTGTCTTGATTCGCTTACATTTCAGACTTAGAGTTTTGGTCAGTATTTGTTTGATCCATTATTTTAGTTTTGCTTCGACAGCATAGTTTCGGTGATGCTTGGACTTGTTTTAGCATTTGTTCATTGAGCCTATGTATGTGTTTTTCCATTGCATCATCATTGAGCATATCCCATAGTGTCTTGTTTGGCGACAGTCTGTGTCTTATCTTGGTTACTATTTCACACTGGGGCATACCCCCATCCTTGAGTCCATCAGATCTTTTGCGGACTTTCTCACTGTTCGATCTACTTCTGGATCTTTGTGAGTCGTCATACTGGGGCATTCCCCCCTTTTAGCGCTTTCCTACTGGAGCATTCCCCCCCCCCCCCCCCCCCTCTTTGAGTTTAGCACATCCCGTGTTGATTTCATGGTTGTTGACCCATTTGTTGATCTTTACGGGTTATCACCTCGTTTAGGGCATCCCCCTACGGTCATTTTGTTTAGGCATCCCCCTACCGTCATCTTGTTTAGGGCATCCCCCTACCGTCAGTTTGCTTAGGGCATCTCCCTTTGTTTCAGATTTATCACCACCGTAGGTTTTCACCTATTGGTCTCCTAGTTTAGCGTTTAGGGTTAGCTTTTTGGTTTGGCTTCCAGAGCCATTATTCTTCTAGTTTAGTGTTTAGGTTTAGTTTTTTTGGTTTGGCTTCCAGAGCTATTATTTTCTAGTTTAGTTTTAGAATTAGCTTTTCGGTTTGGCTTCTAGAGTTTTTATTTTTTCTCAGTTTAGCATTTAGATATCGTCATGCTTCTTTTTCTGGGAGACGCCTCTTTGATGTGTAGGACCGATTCAATCGTGTTCGGATTACCGGTGTCGTGAGTTTGACAATGATTGACTTGGTGTCACCTGATTTTTGACCTATCGTACCTTGGTGCCACACTGGGGGCGTATCCCGCTTCATTTGGAGGTTTATGGATCCTCACGGACTTGCACGATCATTATCTCTTACTGGATGCTCACTGAGATGTGGACATGATCGTTACCTTACGGAGCCCCCGAGATCCACCCAGCTAGGTCCGCACTTTTCGACACTTGGATGCCATCATGCCTCTCCATATGGGAGGTACATCTTGGATATATGTGCATGATTCAGTTATGGATTCGGACGACCAGTGTTACATGTTCGATGACAGATGACTTCATGTCGCCCGATTTCTGACTTGTCGTGCATCTGATGCCCATACTGGGGCATATTTTCGTTTTGGATGAGATTTACAGATCTTCACGGAGGTTACGTGTGCTACGATAGATGATTTCATGACACTTGTTCTTCGGACCTGTCGTGCACCGGATCCCATACTGGGGCATATTTTCCGTTTCAGATGTGATTTATGGATCTTTACTTATGTCGCATGATCGATGATAGATGATTTCATGTCGCCCGATCTCTGACCTGTCATACGTTCGATGCCCATACTGGGGCATATTACCGTTCTAGATGAGATTTACGGATCTTGGTGGGATTGTGCACTTATCCCCATTTGCGAGACGTGTGCCGAGACGATGATATATTTGCTATCTTTATGATGATTCCGCAGCGGAGCCTCTCGGGAGTTGCCCAGCCAGACCCACGCTTCTCGACACCTAGATGCCATCATGCTTTCCTTCTAGGAGACGCCCCTTTGATCTATGCGTCTGATTCAGTTATAAACATGGATGACTTGGGTCACGCATTCGATGGTGGATGACTTGAGCTCATCTGATTTTTCGACCTGTCACATTTTCGATGCCCCATCTTGATCGAGATTTATAGATCCCCACTAGTTTACATGATCATCCACGGTTATGAGATACACGCCAGGTCGATGTTTGATTTCATTTTGTCCAGATACTCCGAGGAGCCTCTTTTGAGTCATTCAGCCGAATTCATACCCTTTGATATAGTCGTGATTCCTGGAGGGAGTTGTCTCTGGTGCCTGGATTTCCTGCGTCATCATTTCAGTGGGGTACATATCAGATCTGTTATGCGTCCCATTGGTGTTATTCTCGGGTCATCAGGACAGATCGGGTACATCTGATGCCATACTGGGGCATATTGCCCTCATTTAGCCCTGGAGGCGATCGTTCTCTCACATATCCGTTACAGTTTCCATCACTCGGTCGAGATATATTGTGTTCGCCTCATTGACCATCATTCCTGAGCTCTTCATCGATACGAGCTCTCGGCGGAGCGTCGTTCGAGACTCGTAGAGTCCATTTCAGCCATTTCCAGCGGATTGAGATTTGCAGTGGCATGCCACACTGGGGCATACCCCCGTCTTTGAGTTCATCGGATATTTTGTAGATCTTTCTCATTACTCAGTCCATTTCTTGATCTTTGCGAGTCGTCATACTAGAGCATACCCCCTTCAGCGCTTTTCTACTGGGGCATACCCCCTCTCTTTGGGTTTATTGTGTCTCGTCTTGATTTCATGGTCAATCTTTACGAGTTATTACCTAGAGCATCCCCCTACCGTTATCTTGTTTAGGCTTCCAGAGCCATTACTGTCATCTCGTTTAGGCTTCCAGAGCTATTTCTGTCATCTTGTTTAGGTTTCCAGAGCCATTACCGTCGTCTTGTTTAGGCTTCCAGAGCTATTTCTGTCATCTTGTTTAGGCTTCCAGAGCCATTACTGTCATCTTGTTTAGGCTTCCAGAGCCATTACCGTCGTCTTGTTTAGGCTTCCAGAGCCATTTCTGTCATCTCGTTTAGGCTTCCAGAGCCATTACCGTCATCTTGTTTAGGCTTCCAGAGTCATTACTGTTATCTTGTTTAGGCTTCCAGAGCCATTTCTGTCGTCTTGTTTAGGCTTCCAGAGCCATCATTGTCATTTTGTTTAGGCTTCCAGAGCCATTTCTGTCATCTTGTTTAGGCTTCCAGAGCCATTTCCGTCATTTTGTTTAGGCTGCCAGAGCCATTTCTGTCATCTTGTTTAGGCTTCCAGAGCCGTTATTGTCGTCTTGTTTAGGCTTCTAGAGCTATTACTTTCTAGTTTAGCTTTTAGAGGTAGCTTTTTAGCTTTTAGAGTTAGTTTTTTTGGTTTGGCTTCCAGAGCCATTATTCTTCTAGTTTAGTGTTTGGAGTTAGCTTTTTGATTTGGCTTCCAGAGCTATTATTCTCTCAGTATCGGTGTTCAGAGTCATCCTCGTCGTTTTTTCAGTTTCGGCGTTCAGAGCCATCACTTCTCAGTATCGGCGTTCAGAGCCCATACTAGGGCATATTTTCGTTTCAGATATGGTTTTACAGATCCTCACGGGTTTGCATGCTTATCCCCATTCACGATATAGGTGTTGAGATGATGGCGTGGTCGCTATTTTATGACGATCCTTCAGTGGCCATTCAGTCAGACCTACTATACACTTGATGCCATGCTGGGGCATATTTCCGTTTTGGATGAGATTTGCCGATCTTCACGGAGTTGCATGTTTATCCCCACTTGCGGGGTATGCGCTGAGACGATGACGTTTTCACTATTTTATGATGATCCCTCAGTGGAGCCCCGGTGGAGCCACTCATCCAGGTCTGCATTTCTCGACATCGGGTTGTTTTCATACTTTGTATTCTGAGAGACGTTCCCTGGATGTTTAGATTTGATTTGGATCACAGAGATCACATGTCCGATGATAGATGACTCTGTATTACCGGATTTCTAACTTATCGTATATTTGATGCCACACTGGGGCGTATTTCCATTTCGGATGAGGTTTGGAGATCTCCAAAGAGTTACATGATCATTCCCACTTATGGAGTACGTGCCGAGACGATGATTTGTTCGCTATTGTTATGATGATTCCTCAGTAGAGCCTCTCGAGAGTCATCCAGTTAGGCACGCACTTCTCGGCACTCAGATGCCATCATGCCCCTCTATCTGAGAGATGCATCTTAGCTTGATGAGCGTGATGCTGTTATGGATTCGGATGACCGAGATTACATATCTGTTGATGCATGATTCGACGTCATTTGACTTTCCTGACTTGTCACACATTTGATGCCATGCTAGGGCATATTTTCACTCTCGATCGAGATTTGCAGATTCTCGCTTTTGCGTGATCGCCCTCAGTTACGAGATGTGTCGGATTGATGATTCGATTTCATTGTGTCCTGATACTCTCTGGAGCCTTTCAGCCAGATTCATGTTTTCTGATATAGTCGTGATTCCTAGACAGAGTTATCTCGGGCGCGTGGATTCCCTCGTTACCATTTTAGCGAGGTACATGTTAGATCATGGAGTTACTCTTGAGCTATCAGGACAGATCAGGTATATACGATGCCATACTGGGGCATATTTCCCTCATTTGGCTAGGGAGGCGATCGTTCTCTCACAGATCCTTCATAGTTTCCATCCCTCAGCCGGGATATACTGTATTTGCCTTACTGATTACTATTCCTGTGATTTTCGTCGAGATGAGCTTTCAGTGGAGCACTATGTTCGGGTTTAGATCGCCCCATTGGTTAGGTTATGTCGAGATCATGGTGTGTCTCCTACCAGACTACTCCCTGAGACTATCGGATTATTCGTTCGAGACGACGATAGGTCCTTCAAGCAGAGCATCATCACTTCCTCAGTTCGGCGTTCAGAGCCATCATCGTTCTCAGTTTGGCGTTCAGAGCCGTCATCACCGCTTTTTAGGTTTGGCGTTCAGAGCTTTCATCGTTCTCAGTTTTGGCGTTCAGAGCCATCATCGCTTCTCAGTTTTGGCGTTCAAAGCCATCACTATTTTTAGTTTGGCGTTCAGAGCCATCATCACTTTTCAATGTTAGCATTTAAAGCCGTTTTTCGTACCCATTCATGCATTTTGATCCACTATCCTTTCGTAGTTTGGCGTTCAAAGTCATTCATGCCCATTCATGCGTTTTTTCATACTCATTCAGACATTCGATGCCACCATCTTCCTTTAGTTTGGCGTCCAGAGCCATTCCACATATCCTTTCAGGCACCTTGAGTCATCACCTTTTCGTGTTTTGACGTTCAGAGTCATTCCTTCTCATCTGTATCATCCAGAGTAACAGGCCCCGACATTCACATCCACCAGCATTGCGCATGTTGCCTTCATGGATTTGTGTTTATCCTCGTTTTCCTCACCTTGTCACCCCGTGCTTATCGCCTATTCGTCATTGTCCTTTCATATTTCCCTTCTCACTACTTATGACGATGTCCCTGAAGTTCACGATACGCATTTCTGTCATGCTATTGAACATCCTACACTTGTCATTTCCATATAATTCACATAAGGTAGCCTCCTTCAGGCATAGTTTTTTTCTATTCTTCAGAGTGGTTCGACTGTTACTCATCTTTGATGTGGTCTTTCGAGTCACTTTTGGAGACGTCTTAGAGGGAGCCTGAGTCCTCTGTTTGGCTTTAGAGGCATTTTGAGAGATCTACTTTTCTCTTAGGGTTGGGGTCCTCGTGTTTGCCTACTGGTCTGAGTGAGTTCGTGTTTCCACCAGTGTCCCTATGGGGGTCTCCTTGGTTCTTCGGTAGAGTTCACTTCATTACACTCACTATTCGCACTTTCTTTTCACTTCAGTGTTCACATTCCTTACACTCATGAACTCTACCGAAGAGGGGCATATTTGTAGACCCCCTCCCCGGACGGTTTTTCTTTTCATTTTATTTATTTATTTATTATGGTTACTTTTCCCACCACCCCGAAATCAAGCTGGGGGTGGCGGCGAGATGGGACGGGACAGGACAAAGAGTTGGTGGTGGCAGGGAAAAGGAAAGAAGCGGGAAAACGAAAGGGGGGGGATGCTTCAGCTTGGGGGGGCGTTCCAGAGAGGGGAGGATTGCGGGAGAAGAAGAGTGAAGTTCGGAGAAGAAAAGAAGCGCCTCTAGGTATGGTTTTTTTTTATGTTTTATATTTTTTATCTCCTCATTACCCTGTTCTTTGTTCATCATTTGCCGCTTCTGGATAGATTTTTTATTGGTTTTTGAGCATGAATGATAGACGATTGCATATATATTTTCGTTGGTTTCTCGGGTTGTCATGGGTCCGTCGACGTTGCCACTTCTCCTTTATTTTATTTTTTCCTCTCTCTATGTCCCTCTGTTTTCGTTTCCGTTCACTGCTTCCAAAAACACTCGTACCAGAACACGAAGCGAAGGGCACCGAGAGGCAAACTTTTCGGTGTAGCTGCCGGGCTATCGGAAACGAGGAGATCCACCATAGAGGCGTGCGCAAGAGGCCGTTTGGCAGGTTTGCCGCCAAGATCCAGGACCCACGGAAGAAAACTCGGGTCTGGTTCAACACTTTCGACTCCGTGGAGGATGCATCTCAAGGCCAAGACTAATTTTCCGTCGACATCTCCGACGTTTCCATTGACCATGTCGTTTCAGCAATCGAGTTAATATCAGATTCAAAATGAGAATCACAATCACCAGCATCAGCCCTAGAAGCCAACCACGAGCAGTAGCAGCACCATGGAGTCTCCTAGTTGAGAGGCGCCGTCTCCGGGTGTAATCGTCGGTCTTTTGGCCCCAGATCTCAATCTGCCTCACCCCGTCACCGTCAACCAATTTGATTTTTCTGCAGCTCATTACCCTGTTGTCGGTGTCCTTCCTATTGCGCTGCCACTGTTCTTCTCCAAGCCATTTTCCCGTCCAAAGAAGCCCAAATACCCATTGCCATATGTCTGACTTTTAAAAAATATAATAATAATAATAATAATAATAATAATAATAATAAAATAAAATAAATGAATAAAATACAATAAAATAAAACGAGATAAACATCATTTTCGAAACAATCTTCTAAAGTTTAATTTTAAAATTAGTTTTCATAATTCTAATTTTTGAAATTCTATTTTTCCATAGCTCCAATTTATTTATTTATCTTTATCTTATAAAAAAAACAAAAATTCAATTCTTATGATAATTTTCTAAAGTTTTAATTTTGAATTTAATTATCCGGGATTCAAATTCTTAAAATTAATTTTTCAAAATTCCACAATTCCAAACTTGATTTTTTTAAAATATCACCTTCGAATAAGTTTTCAAAACTCCAATTCCCTTCAAATCCAATTTTCAGAAATTTCATTCCCAAACAATTCTTCAAAATTCCATTTTCTTAAATTTAATTTTCAAGCTTCCTTCTTTAAAATAATTCTTCAAAATTCCGATTTGTAATTTAATCCCAATTTTCGAAATTCCAATTTTTACATCAAGTTATTCATTATCCTTTTATTCATTTATTTATTTGTTTATTTTGAAATTCAATCTTTAAACATCAAAATTCCGCTTTCTAAATTTAATTCCAATTTCAGAAATTCTAATTTTACCATTAATTTATTTAATATTAGTATTTTATTTATTTATTTCAAAACTCCATTTTAAATCAATTCTTAAAAATCTCTGATTTCCGAATTAAATTCCTAATCCCGAAAATTTTTGTATTCATATTAATTTATTTAATCATTAGTATTTTATTTATTTATTTTTTTAAAAAAAACTCCATTTTAATCAATTCTTTAAAACTTCTGATTTGCAAATTAAATTCCTAATCCCGAAAATTCTCATATTCCCATTAATTAATTTATTTTTATTTATTTATTTTGAAACTCCATTTTAAATCAATTCTTTAAAACCTTTTATTTCCGAATTAAATTCCTAATCCCAAAAATTTCCATATTTACATTAATTTATTTAATCATTAGTATTTTATTTATTTATTTTAAAACAATTCTTTAAAACTTCCGATTTCCGAATTAAGTCCGAAAATTCCCATATTCACATTAATTTATTCAATTATTATTATTTTATTTATTTATTCTAAAATTCCATTTTAAACAATTCATTAAAATTTCCACTTCCAATTTTAATTTCTAATTCCAAAAATTCCAATATTCACATTAATCCTTTTAATTATTTTATTTTATTTATTTATCCTAAAATTCCATTTCAAACAGTTCATTTAAAACTTTTGATTTCCGAACTAAATTTCTATTTCTGAAAATTCCAATATTCACATTAATCTACTTAATTATTATTATTTTAGTTATTTATTTTGAAATTCCATTTTAAACAATTCTTCAAAATTCCAATTTCTGAACTTAATTTCTGATTTTCAAAATTCTAATTTTTTTCAAATTTAATATCCAAAATTCCAATTCTTAAATTTAATTTTCAAGACTCCAATCTTCAAATAATTTTCGAGACTTTAATTTCCAAATAAATCTAAAAAATCCAGTTTTCTCTCAAATAGCTTTAATTCCACTCCGATTTTTAAATAATATTCTATTTCTTTTGATGTTTACACAAACAAGAATGATGAATCTTCATAATTCCGAAATAATGGGATTCGCGAGATTAAGTCAGGTAAGATCAATCGGGCTTTTGGTGGGGGCCCCACATATGTGATTTTATGACTGACTGATTGATTAATTGATTTATTCACCATGCTTGTTTGATTTGTTCTGTTCCTTGACATGCGCATAATTTTATCTATTCGTCACTCACTAATCCTGTTTCATGATAGCGCATTCGCGACTGGAGGACCAGGTACGTATCCACTCATATTTTGTTCATTCTTTATACATGTTTTGATTCCCATATGTGCATGATCGCTTCGAGTATTCATTGATTTTCTCATTATTGCCATGTCAGCTTCATTTTATTAGTAGAGACCCGACTTTAGGGACTTAGAGGGGTGCTACGGTCGTTACCGTACCTTCCCAATAAGTAACCTGACCCCCGAACCCGATCCGGTTTTTCGTAGATCACCTTTTCCAAAATAAGGAGTCGCACTTAGGGTTTTCTTTCTTATTTTGTTTACCCTTTTAAAATAAAACAAAATTAAGTGGCGACTCCAAGTCATTTTCTAATAAATAAAAATCATTTTTGAAATAAAAATCGCACTTGCCCTCGAGTGGAAAACGCATTGAGCCGAAATGCGGGGTCCACAGGTGGTGAGAAGTCTTGGAGTAGGGAGATTTTTAGAATGGGGAGTTCTGAATGTGAAGGGTGCAGCTGGAGGGGTGCTGGTTTTTTGGGATAATAGAGTGTTGGAGCTGGTAGGGATGGAGGTGGGTCTCTTCTCCATTTCCTGTCGGTTCAAGAACTGTGAAAATGGCTTTAGTTGGATTTTCTCAGTAGTGTATGACCCTAGCTTGAAAAGATATAGAGAACTGTTTTGGGAAGAGCTAGGGGCCATTCGTGGGCTTTGGAGTGATCCTTGGTGTATCGGCGGAGACTTCAATATGATTAGATTTCCGAATGAGAGTAGAAAAATAGGGAGGTTGTCTTCTTCAATGAGAATATTTTCGGAAGTGATTGATGACCTGGACTTGAGGGATCTCCCTCTTCAGGGGGGTCCATTCACCTAGAGTGGAGGGTTGAACAATCAAGCTATGTCCAGGCTAGATCGGTTCTTGGTGTCGGAGGACTGGGAAGGCCACTTTAAGGGGGTAGTGCAGTGTACTCTTCCTAGGCCAGTGTCCGATCACTTTTCTATCCTATTGGATGGGGGAGGGGTTAGTAAAGGACCTGTCCCTTTCCGGTTTGAAAATATGCGGCTAAAGGAGGAGGGTTTTAAGGACCTGTTGAAGGGATGGTGGCAAAGTCTAAGTTTCAATGGATCCTTTAGTTTCATCCTTGCAGAGAAGTTGAAGGCTTTGAAGGCTATCTTAAAGTCTTGGAACAAGGATGTTTTTGGGAAGGTGGGAGTCAATAAGAAATTGGCCTTGGACAAGGTGGATTTTTGGGATGGTCAGGAGAAGTTACGCCCTTTATCAATGGAGGAACTGGAAGCTAGAAATGAAGCAAAGGGGGACTTCGAAAAATGGGCTCTAATGGAGGAGGTTTCTTGGAGACAAAAATCAAGAGAAGTGTGGTTGAGAGAGGGTGATAGAAACACAAGCTTTTTTCATAAGATGACTAATTCCCATAGAAAGAGAAACTGTCTGTCCAAGATTAAAATAGACGAAGTATGGTTAACAGAGGAGTAGGAGATTAAGGGGGGTGTGGTTGGAGCTTTTAATGACCTTTTGACTGACCTGGGGGGTTGGCACCCATCTATGGAAGGTTTAGACTTTAATAGAATTGGAGATGAGGAAGCAGCTAGATTGAAGGAGGTATTTTCAGAGGATGAGGTCTTCTTGGCTCTCTCATATCTGAACGGGGACAGAGCTCTGGCTCCAGATGGTTTCCCCCTTAGTTTCTGACAATTTTGTTGGGATTTTGTCAAATAAGAGGTTATAGGTTTTTTGAAAGAATTCCACGAGCATGACAGATTTGTTAGGAGCCTGAATTCTACCTTCTTGGTCCTAATCCCAAAAAAAGCAGGCGTTGAGGACCTTAGAGACTTCAGACCGATCAGTTTGGCGGGAGGATTGTATAAACTGTTGGCAAAAGTGTTAGCTAACAGGCTTAAGAAGGTAGTGGGCAAAGTGGTGTCTTCAACTCAAAACGCCTTTGTTGAAGAAAGACAGATTCTCGATGTTGCCCTTATTGCCAATGAGGCAATAGATTCTTTGTTGAAACAAAACGAGAGTGGGGTGTTATGTAAATTGGACTTAGAGAATGCATACGATCACATAAACTAGAATTTTTTGCTGTTTGTAATGCAAAGCATGGGATTTGGGGAGAAATGGACTGGGTGGATCTCCTGGTGCATCTCTATAGCATCGTTTTTATTCTTGGTCAATGGCACTCCGGAAGGTTACTTCAAAAGTTCAAGGGGGCTGCGTCAGGGGGACCCCCTTTCCCCATATCTTTTTGTGATAGGAATGAAGGCCCTTAGTAGGCTCATCCATAGAGCAGTGAGGGGAGGGTTCCTTTTAGGCTGTAGAGTCAATGGAAGGGGTAGGGATGGGGCCTTAGTCTCTCATTTGTTGTTTGCCGACAACACTTTAGTGTTTTGTGAAGCTTCCGAAGATCAGATGGTTTACTTAAGCTGGTTGTTGATGTGGTTTGAAGCCATATCAGGTTTGAGAATCAATTTGGACAAAAACGAAATTTTGTCGGTTGGTAAAGTGGAGAATTTGGAGGCTTTGGCTCTCAAGGCTGGCTGCAAAGTGGGATGACTGCCTTCTTCTTATTTGGGGATCCTTTGGGGCGAACCACAAGTCTGTTGCCGTTTGGGATGGGGTGGAAGAGAGATTTTGGAAAAGGCTGGCCTTGTGGAAAAGGCAATTTATATCCAAATGAGGGAGAATCACTCTAATTCGTAGTACATTGTCAAGTATGCCCATATACTTGATGTCTTTACTTCGAATGCCAAGAGTGGTTAGTTTAAGGTTGGAAAAAATACAAAGGGATTTCTTGTGGGGAAGGGGTGCTTTAGAGAGGAAGCCTCACCTAGTTAATTGGGATACCGTTTGTTTGGACAAAAAGAAAGGGGGCTTGGGAGTTAGACGTCTATCTACTCTCAATAGGGCCTTTCTATGCAAGTGGAATTGGCGCTTTGCGAATGAAAGGGATAGTTTTTGGAGGCATGTCATTAGTAGGAAGTTCGAGGAGGAAGAAGGGGATTAGGTTACTAGAGAAGTTAGGAAGAGTTATGGAGTAGGATTTTGAAAGGAAATAATGAAGGAAGGTGCCTTTATGCAAAATAAAGTCATTTTTTCAGTGGGGAATGGTAGAAGGGTGAAATTTTGGAAAGATAAATGATGTGGGAACCTCGCCTTCTGCAATTCTTTTCCCTCCTTGTATGCTTTTGCCTCCTCTAAGGAGGCTTGGGTAAATGAGTTTTGGGATCCTTCGGGAGAGGAAGGGGTTTGGTGTCCTAGATTCTCTAGGCCCTTCAATGATTGGGAGGTGGAGGAGGTGGAGAGGCTTCTTTTAACAATCCGAGGAGTAAGGCTTATTCCTCTTGTGGAAGATAGAATGTTGTGGAAAGAGACTTCGAATGGGATTTTCTCAGTTAAATTCATCTATAATGATCTATCTTCAAGAAGAGTTGGTCTTTTCCCTCATGCTTTGATCTGGAGCCCTAGTGTGCCTACCAAAGTGAGTGTTTTCGCTTGGGAGGCTTCTTGGGGTAAAGTGCTTACTCTGGATCAGCTTAAAAAGAGGGGGCGGGCTCTTGCTAATAGATGTTTCCTTTGCTATGAGGAAGAGGAGTTTATTGATCATATTCTTATGCATTGCACCAAGGCAAGAGTTTTATGGGAGTTATAGTTCGCCCTTTTTGGAGTTACTTGGGTCCTCCCGTTTTCGGTTAGAGATACCCTTATTGAATGGATGGGCTTTATCTTGGGCAAAAAGTGTAGAAAGGTGTGGAAGGCAACCCCTTTGTGCCTTTTTTGGGCGGTTTGGATGGAAAAAAATAGGATTGCCTTTGATAATGAGGATTTTTCGATTCAAAGGTTGAAAAATTCTTTTGTTTGTAATCTTTGGTTGTGGACAAAGTTGGTTGTAAATGAAGGTGCCTTAAGGTGCCTTTTGTATACACCCCCCTGTATGCTTTTGGGTTTACCTCAAGGTGCTATTTTCTAATATATTTCTGCTTTTGCCTATCAAAAAAAAAAAAAAAAAAGGCATCGTAGAATTGAGATGACCTGGTACTGAGGTAAATCATCCATTCCCATCCTTACTAATAATTATTTATATTTTTTATTATTAAATATACATGTTAAACAACATCCCAACAAGACTTTGAAAAGCAAATCACTGAAAAATCATGTTTTAAAACAGATAATTTTCAAATGAAATTATGTTTTTTTAATAATAATTTCAAAATAAAAATTAGATTGTGGACAAAAGATTTCTAAATTTGTAAGAAATCCCAAAGAAAAAAAAAAAACAAAAATTATGTTTAAAAACGATTTCAAAACAAAAAAACGTTTCAAAATGAAATCATGTTTTAAAAGAAACATTTCTAGTGGAAAATAGGATTTACTTATTAGGTTTTAAAATTTTGGAATTACTTGAAGTGATTTCCAAGCAATCATTTTATAGGCATTTGTTTTAAAATCACTTTTTTCTTCTTTGGGTTACATTACCAAAAATATTATCATAACACTCTTTATTTATATCAAAATATTAGGTGATTTTTCTTAAAAGAGTTTATAATGGAAGTACAACTAATAATAGTACTATAAATTACAATGTTTTAATTAAATCCCTCTCAAATATGTCATGAATTTCACTTGATTTGGAGTTCATTTTTGTATTAAAAAAATTGAAAAAGAATTATATAATCCTATATAAAAGAGGAACACCAATCATTTTTATGTGTTAAAATATCTTTAAAAACTATCAAACTCATTAATGAATCCAATATATCAACTTTTGCTTGATTTGAACTCCATTTGTTCAATAAAAAAAATTAAAAATAATATTTATATGCTATGGAGAAGCCAACATAGTCAATCAAAACCGGTTTTAGTATGTGACCCATTAGTATTCATCGGTCAATTTTTGAATTCTAAATTATTTTTAAAAATTAGCAAATCTTAAACACCAAACAATCTTGGTTGATTTGGAATATGCCTACCCAATAAAAAATTAGAGAAATTAGAAAAAATTTCAGAGAGGAGAGCATGCTTGACTCAAAAAATAACATTTAGGCTATGTTTGGTTCCCGGAAAATACAAAGGAAAGAAAAAAAATGCTAAGGAAAATGATTTTCTCATATTTGGTTGTCTTATGAAAAATATCAAAGAAAATCAAATATAATTAAAACTAATTAAAAACTTATGTATTTTTAAATTATTTAATCTTTATATTGATGAGTTAAAATAAATAAAATGAGTTTGAAGTAACAAAAAAAATAATTTATCAACTTTTAATCTATTTTTTTATTGCCTTCACTTTTCTTTCCTTCTACTTTTCCTTTGTATTTTCTTTCCCTCGCATTTTCCCTCAAATTTTCCGGGAACCAAATATAGCATTAAAGACTTAAAGTATTAGAAGGTAGAGAGAGGATTAAAAAAAAGGGAGTGATCATGTTTGGTTGTATTTTTTATTTTTTTATGATTTTTTAAAGTTTTTTTCGGTTTTCCGTATTTTTATTTTGGGTGACAACAACTTCTATTTGTTACTTAGAAAATTATTCTCTTTTTCACTTAACGTTGAATGATTGTTTCTAAAGAACATGACTCTGAAAGTAGCAAAATGACAAGTCAGATTTCTATGGTTTATGTAATTTATTTAAATAAGGGTGGCCCATGCATTATCATTGAACAATATCATACTATTAGCTATGGGAATCAAATGTCCTCCCTGAATTAAAAACAGAGTAACAACCAACAACAAGAACAAGAACAAGAACTCATTATCATTGAACAATATCATACTATTAGCTATGGGAATCAAATGTCCTCCCTGCATTAAAAACAGAGTAACAAAAACAGCTGCTGGGGGGAAATAAAAATTAAAAGTTATCTTAAAAAGACAAGTATATACAAGATCAAAGGGAAAAGGTAAAGGAAAAAAGATAAAAAGAGAAAAAAGGAAATCTATATATGACTCAATATACAAATAGAGATCTCTCAAAGGACACCATTTCTAACCATTCTTGACCATGGAAGGTGCCACCTTCATCTGGGGCTTCCAGAGACTTTGGCTTTCATGGATGCTTTCATGTGCTCAGGATATAGAATCTCTAATTACCTAGCTTATAAAGCACAATGATGGGAGTGCAGAGGCCCCGTACTGCTGTCAAAACTCAAGACGATATGTTATATCCAAGCATGAGAACCGTGGTCGTTTGTCCCTTGAGGCCGGCCTCTAACTGGTGTTGGGGGGCGGTTGGCATTAAGTTCCTGAGTTTACAAAATGGACCAAATCAATCATATATCGAAGTGGAAGGTTCAAAGAAGCAACCCTCAAGCGTCTTTTGAGATTTGAGAATCATGAAGGCACAAGAATGAATTGACCGATCAGAATTGATGAGGATAATATTGTTAAAGAAGTCAAGGAAGCAGCATTCCAAAAAAAAATTGGCAGAAATTATTTGTTTCCGTCAGTTTGGAGAGAACATTTGTGCTTAGTGAAAAGAACAAATAATTAATCTGAATAGTCCATGAATTTCTTCAATACTTTAGGAACTCGCAAATCTCTAGTCATTTAAGTCTAGTGAGAAAGGAACAAATAATCCAATCATTTGGGAAAAAAAAAAAAAAAGGAGTGGGTAATTTTGTTACACTGGTTAATGAAAACGTACCTGCATCCATGCATGTTCAGTGTGCTTTGGGGATGCTTCAGGTGACGAGATTGCTGGTGGTAGAGGATGTATAAGTTTTGGAACTACCACAAGGTCTCTTCCCAAGACCAATATTGCCCCTGCATTATTTGCAGTCCCTGTAATAACATGAAAGATTTCATGTACAGCCTTAGAATGAAATAATGTTTCAAAATATACAAGCAAGGAGCCAGCATACCACAGTAATTAGTAGCTGAAAAGAGGGTAATTAGATGCCCTTGAGCAAAGCGTTCAAATCCATCCATCACACATTCATGTGCACGTACAATTAATTGCACATCATTAGCATTACAGAATTCCATAACACGATCAGGCTGCAAAGAGGAACACATCTAGGTAGAAGAATGGACTAAAGGCTGAAACAAGCAATGTTACTTCTTATGACAAGAGATACATAAAGCAGATAACTAATACCAAGGCTTCCATTGTTAATAAACCACCACCTTTGAAGCAACTAGTATTGCGCCTTTTTTATTTACTGTAGCAATGAATTACACCAGGTAGCCAGTAATAAGAAAAACTGGAACTTTAACTTAAAAATCAAGTAATGTATGAACAAACACACTAGCTGCACGGGACATTTATTTATTTATTATATGTTAGTAATAAGCTCAATCGAGATGGAGAGCCTTTGATTTTTGTTTTGTAGGAGCATTCTAGGGGATTTCTAAAGCCAACCAGGTCCATAAATCATTTTTCTTTTTTTATTAGAATAAATCTTTTATATATATATGTATGTATGTATGTATGTATGTATGTATGTATGTATGTATGTTTGTATGTATGTATGTATTAGAAGGTGTATAAATCAATTTGCCTTTCGTAATTCAATTCATTTTATTTCTTAAGTCTTCATTATAGTTTTTATAGATTGTCATGAATGTCCTAGCCTTTTCAATGAGCCAAATGATTTTTTTCAGTTTTATTAAACTAGGAGTCTAAGATATATCATATAGTATGTAACAAGGTTTATTAGAAGCCTTGTTAAATCAAGAATTTGACACATGTGCACACAAAAACACACATAGACAAATGTATGTATATTTATTTATTTATTTGTATATAATGTTCTTTGAATTTGTGAAAAAAAAATCTGAAAAAAACTGATTCATTCCTCGGTAAAAATATTACATGACTATGTAAAGTACAATAGTTGGCCTATAGAAACAAGGAAAGAAACTATCCTAACCTTCTATAGATAGAAGATACAAATCAATGACACTGATACAATTAGAAACCTACAACCTATTTATAGAAAATAATCAACTATTTTGACACTCACCTTAAGCTGATGCAAAGATTTTTTGCATCCCAAGCTCGCTAATTATCTGTTGAAAGTTTGCACTAAATAGTCCTTTTGTGAGCATATTTTTGAGTTGGTTAGAGGATGAAACATATGGAGTGCAAGCTTGTACGAAGTCTAGCTTTTCTTTTATAGGTGCTCTATTTTCACAATAAAGCATCATTGTACTCATTTCCCCAAACTATACTTCCACGCTAGAATGGGTGACCACTAGTTGTTTCTGGTTTCTTCAAGTAACCAAATCCCCTTCTAAGAAGGTGCAATACCCAGTAGTCAACCTTTCGTTTGTCATGGAGCCAACCAAGTCAACTTCCAACTTGAGTTCCCTAACTTTCTGAAACAAGAGCTCTTTCCCTAGAGTTCCTTTCAAGTATCTATCAATTTTGTAGATAGCTTTGAGATGTGGTTTAAGAGTGATGAAAACTGAAAAGCTATTATAGCTAATATCCAAGTAGACTATAAAGTTACTCCAAACACTGTCGAAGCCAAAATTTCTTAAGGAAAAATTTAAGACAAGCTAAAACTAGAAAGTTTTGGTTAACTACTTACATTTTTTTTTCTGGATAATCATCAAAAGTCCTTACAATAAGTAGGTTCTTCCTTTTTATAATGATAACCCTCAACTACTTTCTGAACGTTTCCAAGACACAATTAGTAGCCTTTAATAACAAAAAACTAACCGTTTGACTTCTAATTTAATAACAAACTTTTCCCATGCAAACCTTTAATATTTTCAAACTTGTCATAAATTGTCTATTAATGACTGCATCATTCTCTCCACCTTGGAAGAAGCTTGTCCTCAAGCTTGGTGTTGCTGGAAACAACTTTCACGTTCTCACCAAAACATATTCTCATATGTTTTGGCAAATCAACCACATAAGCATTCTCCCCAATATTCTTGATGATTTTGTAGGGCCCTATCTTTCTTTTACTTAGCTTGGAGTAAGAGCCAGATGGAAATCTTTCCCTATGTAGTTACACCATCACCATGTCAC
Organism: Vitis riparia; assembly: GCF_004353265.1. NCBI lineage: Eukaryota > Viridiplantae > Streptophyta > Magnoliopsida > Vitales > Vitaceae > Vitis > Vitis riparia. Next base: position 13,593,244 of record NC_048443.1, read on the forward strand.
TTTCTTGAAAGCTTTGGCTGCACCTCTTCTGATTTGCATATTTCTTATACATTGCATTCAACTCCTCAATCGTTAATCTGATTTCTTCATGCAGTTTTTTCATCAAGTCGGCCAAGTTTTCACCCTTTAAGCTATTTGTTCCCATTTCTAGTGAAGGAGCTAAATCATAAAGATGCATTGGTTGCTTCCAATAAAAAACTTCAAAAGGATTTTTGCCTATAGTTTGATTCCTGGAATAGTTATGAGCAAATTCTTCTTGTGCAACCATAGCTTCCCATTGCTTAGGATTTTCTTCAACCAGGCACCTCAATAAATCACCAAACTTCTATTAACAGCCTCAGTTTGTCCATCCATTTGACGATGATAGGAAGTACTATACTGCAACCTAGTTCCAAACTTCTTCCATAAAGTTCTCTAAAGACAAGAAAGAAACTTGCAGTCTCGATCTGAGGTGATTGATTTTGGAACTCTATGCAATCACACAGCCTCTTTAAGGTAGAGATTTGCTATATTTGATGCATTCATAATCTTCTTGCAACAAATGAAATAAACCATTTTTGACAATCTGTCAACCACCACAAAGATGAAATCCATTCCCCATTGACTTCTAGGTAGCCCATACTTACATCTTCCTAAGGAGTTGCAGGAACTGGTAGTGGAGTGTACAAACCCGTATTTTGAACTTTTCCTTTTGATTCTTGGCATGTTTGACACCTTTTAACAAATTTGTAAACATCCCTCCTCATTTTTGGCCAAAAGAACCTTTCAATCATAGCATGCCTAAGCCTCCACCATGCATGTCTTGAATGATCTTTTCCCTCAAAGAGCAATCTGGAACACAGAGTTGATTCCCTTTGAATAGGAAGCCATCATGCAACAAACACTTTCCTGACAGATGATCCTTCCAAATTGAACCAAAGAAAGGGTCACTAGGATAAAGATCCTTGAAGGAATTAAAACCCTTAATAATAACAGTCATACTAGTCAACAACAAACTTCTTCGACTAAGTGCATCTGCCACTTTGTTACTGGCTCCAAACTTATGCTTTATTACAAATGTGAATCGTTGCAAGTAAGAAACCGAATCGAATGGCCATGCCTCTTCCTTCACTTTTGCTGGCTGTTGAGATGCTTTAAAGCTTCATGATCTGTTTGCAAAATAAATTCTTGATGTATCAAGTAATGCTCCCAATGCTTAAGAGCCTGAATGATAGCATAAAATTCTTTATCAAAAGTGTTGTATCTCCTTCTTATGTCATTCAATTTTTCACTGTAAAATGACACAGGCCTGCCTTCTTGACATAAAGCAGCTCCAATCCCAATTCTGGAAGCATCACACTCTACTTTGAAGACCCTTTTAAAATTTGGCAACACTAGTACTTGGGTTGAGTTGAGCATCTCTTTAATCTTTTGAAAACTTTCTTCAGCTTGTTTTGACCATTGAAACCTCCCTTTCTTCATGCAATCAATTACAAGAGCAATTACAGTGCTGAAATTCTTTATGAAGTGTCTACAAAATGAGGTTAGACCATGAAAACTGCGCACTTCTCCCACTGTTTTCGGTATTGGCCAGCTTCTAATTGCTTCAACCTTACTGTCATCAACTTTTATCCCTTCAGCACTAACTATATATCCTAAAAACAGCAAAGAATTAATGAAAAATTTGCACTTCTTCATATTGGCATGAACCTTTTCTCTTTTGAGAATTTCTAGTACTTCCTTCCGGTGTTGCAAATGAGACTCCTTGGATGGACTATAAATAAGTATATCATCAAAATACACCACCACAAAATTTCTATGAATGGTTTTAGAATTTGACTCATCAAACATATAAATGTGCTAGGTGCATTTGACAAACCAAAAGGTATTACAGTCCATTCATAAAGCCCATGTTTAGTTTTGAAGGTTGTTTTCCACTCATCACCTTTTTGAATCCTAATTTGGTGATAGCCACTTTTAAGATCAATTTTAGAAACTACCTTTAGTCCATGCAATATATCCAACATATCATCTAGTCTTGGGATTGGGTATCGATACTTTATTGTTATCCAATTTATTGCCCGATTATCAATGCATATTCTCTAGGTACCATCTTTCTTTGGAGTTAATAGCATCGGAACTACACACGGACTCATTGATTCCCTTATATATCCTTTATGTAGCAACTCTTTCACTTGTCTTTGAAGTTCTTCATGTTCCTTTTAGAGGCATTCTATAATGTGGCAAGTTTGGTAGGCTGGCTCCTAGTACTAGATCAATATAGTGTTGGATGCTTTTTTTTAGAGGTGATCCACTTCGCAACTCTATAGGAAATACCTCTACAAAGTTTTCCAGTAATGTCTTTTCTTCATTAGAAACATCTTGTTGGTTTTCTAAAACTTCCTTTACCAACAACAAAAAAGCAACTCCATTAGCTTCAAACTCATTTAAAAAGCATTGAACAGTTACACAAGATTGTTTTTGTTCGACCTTTAGACTTGACAAACTCTTCTCTCAACGGGGCAAGTACTACCTTAAGCCCATTTTTGTAGAAAGCATAAACATTCTTCTCTCCATGGTGGACAGTTTTATTGTCAAATTGCCATGGCCTTCCAAGTAACAAATGGCAGACTTCCATTTCCACCACATCACATAAAACTTTATCTGAATAGTTTTTCTTAATTGAGATGGGAACGAGACATTACTACACTACTTCTACTTCACCTCCATTCTTGAACCAAGGAATTCGATATGGCTTTGGGTATGGCAGCACTTCCAAGTTCAGCTGCGTCACCATTTCTTTAGAAACAAGATTCTCACAACTTCCCCATCAATAATAATACTACAAAGCCTCCCATGTGAAGAACATTTAGTTTTAAAAATATTGTTTCTCCGCCAATCTTTAGGAGTTAACATGGAACGTCTTACCACTAAATTTGGAAGGTCATGATCTTCATAAAAGACTTCATCTTCTATGAATTCCAGCAGCCCTCTATTGCATTGAGGTTCCATCATTACCTCCTCATTATCATTATTTTCCCTTACATATTCACTAATCAGTATGTTGTTGGCTTGTTTTCGACAATCAGAAGATTTGTGACCCTCTTTTTCCACATTTATAACATATTATTCTGCGTCCTGTAGGCTGAAATGAGTTGTTGCTATTTCTGAGAACATGATTTCTCATTATTGCACACCCTTGACCTTGGTTGTGAGCTTGGAAGTGAGTATTTGATCTAGAATTCTACAAATCATCAGTTGCTGCTACTGATTTTTGTTTGACATCTCCCTGTCGTCTATTACCCTTCAATTGATTATGCCCCCTTACACTTTTAATTGGATGGTTGTTAGACCATCTTTGTTGACTTTCAACCTTCATTGCCAACTAAACAACACCATATAACGTCTAGCAAGGTTGTAGTTCCACCAAATTTCTAACATTTGGCTTCAATCCTATTAAATAACGATGAATAACCTGCACTTCTGTTTCAATTACTTGTACTCTAGTCTGCATTTTGTAAAACTCATTAGTGTGCTTTCGCACAAAACATTGGCCTTGCTAAAGTGATTGGTATTACTAAAAAGGAATTCCTTCATAGTTCAATGGAAAGAATCGACTTCGGATTTGCTGCTGCATTTTATCCCAACTGTAGATTTTCTTCTTTCCAGATTGGACTCTTATCCTCTGCACTTGTTGCCACCAAGAAGATGCCTGCCCCTTCAATTTTATAGCCACTAGCTTCACCTTTTCTATTTTCTAAAAGATTTAGAAACTCAAAAACCCTTTCAACTTCATTCAACTAATACAAGACCTCCTCTAGTTGCTCCTCTCCAGTAAAGTGTGGAATGCCTACCTTAATGTTTAGATTTTGATCATAATCTATAGTGTGATGAAATGTCAGTTGCCTCTTAAAAGGTAAAACTTTTCCTTCTTCATCTAAAAAGTCTCCTATAGTTTGCTGGAACTCCTCCATAGCAGGTTGATTTCTCAAATTCCTCTGCAGCTAAGTTCGAAAATTCTACCTTGTTTGGCCGCTAATGGTAGAATTTGGAGCACCAAAAATATCAACTTCCTCCAATCTGGCACAAAGTTGATTAAGCTGTTGTTGCAAGTTTGCAAACTCTTCTCTAGTTGGGGTGCTTCCTGTTGGTTGTGCTGTTGTAGCTTTCAAATGATCCCCAAACCCAACCATTAATTCAAAACAATCACAAATTTGGAATAAAGGCTTTGATACCAATTGAAAACTAAAAAGTTATTATAGCTACTATCCAAGTAGACTACAACCAAGTTGCTCGTAACACCACCGGAGCCAAGATTTCTTAAGGAAAAATCTAGGATAACCCCTTTGCATAAGCTGAAACTAGAAAGTTCTAGTTAACCACTTCTTATATTTTTTTTTTTGGATAATCATCAAAAGTCCTTACAATAAGTAGGTTCTTCCCTTTTATAAAGATAACCCTTAACTACTTTCTAATTTAATAACAAAAAACTAACCTTTTAACTTCTAATTTAATAATAAACTTTTTTCCATGAAAACCTTTGATATTTTCAAACTTGCCATAAATTCTCTATTAATGACTGCATCAAAGGGAGCACACATGAACTGAGTTACCACACTCATAACCTAAGGTATATCTGATCTTATGTATAATAGGTAGATAAGCATACTAACCATTCCTTGATACATCCCTCAATCACTTGGTTCTTCCTTGTTTTTATCCTAGCCATGATTGGTCTTGTTAAAATATGTGGTTGACCTTGTAGATTTTAATTTTTTTTTCTTTATTTTCTTAGATCTTCTTTCATTATGTACTTTAGCAAGTCTTAGATTTGTGAGTAATAGTAAGGATTGTATATTTTTAGGATCTGATTTAGCTTCCTAATTTTCTGTAAAATTTGTTTATATATTTCCTTGTAGTCTCTTTGTTTTTGAAATATGAATCATTCAGAAACTTTGTTTTCTTTTACATGGTATTGGAGCTTAAATTTATTTTTTTTAATAATTTTCTCTCCTTGAAGAAAAAAAAAAAAATCTTCTTTCTTGGTTTACATTGCCAACATTAAATTTCTTGTTTTTAGCTTTCATTGCCACTGGTTTTTCATACCTTTTTTTGTTCATTATCTTCCTTGGCCATGTTAGAAATCTTTGAAAATACCTTTACAAATGTCTTTTCATCTCAAACTAAAGCTATGTCTAAACAATCTGACATTGCAAATTACAACAAAAAAATGAATGGAGAAAAATTTTGAATGGTCCTAATCAGCGAAACTTTTTCTCACAAGTAGAGGAAAGATGAAATATTTACATGGTACCATTAAGGAACCAAAGAAGTTTGATTTATTTTATGAATCATGGGATGCTAAGAATTACATGATTATATCATGGCTACTAAATTTTACGCTACCAGAAATTAGAAAACCATGCTTATACCCTCTCCTCAACCAAAGAAGTTTGGGATGCCATCTCATAAACCTACTCAAAAAAGGGAAATACTTATGGGATTTATGAGTGGAAGACTACAATTCACAACACAATAACAACCTACTACAACACCCTGAAAATCTTGTGGCAAGAGTTGGATCTTCAACAACACTTTGAGATGGAATTTGTAGCATATGTAGATCAATGTTGCCTGAGCTATAGGAATGAGATTGTGTCTTTGACTTTCTTGCTGGTCTTAAGCCTGAATTGAATGAGGTGAGAAGTAGAGTAAATGCTTTAGTGAAGCTTATTATTATGTGCATAGTGAAGAAAGTAGGAGAAATGTCATGTTAGCACTAGTCTCTCGAGAATTCTACCCTCAAAGTTGCTCAGGATAGTCACCCTACTGATTCTTTGGGTTCCTTCAAACCATGGAAAAAAAGGGTTGGAGAAAAATATAATAGATGGTGTGATTATTGCCATAAATCAAGACACATGAAGGAGACTTGTTGGAAGTTGAATGGAAAGCGACCATTTGGTAATAAAGGAAACAAGTGGCCTTTTAAGAAGGCTTGTCAGAGTGTCACTAGCAAGAACTTAGAACCAGGAAGTGCTACTCAATCCTTGGGGAAGGCTTCTTTCACTAAGGATCAATTAAAGCTCTTGTATAAGATGATGAGACACCATCAACTCATCCTCTCTTTGCACAATTACATAATATCCACACAACCCTTAATGTTCTTGACAAGTCTCCATCTAAACCCCGGATCATTGATTCAAGGGCTTTAAATCACAAGACTAATTCAACACTTCATTTTCTAACCTACAATCCATGCTTGGTAAAAGGTAAAATCATTGTTGCAAATGGATCTTCTATCCACATTAATGGCAAAGATCCATTTTTTGTTTGTACTTCATTGCCTTTAAACTTTGTTCTTCATGAACCTAAGATTGCATGCAATTTATTATCCATTAGCAAGGTGACCAACTCCCTTAATTGTTGTGTAACTTTCTATCCCACTCATTGCATTTTTCAGGTCCTAAATACGGGGAAAAAGATTGGTAGTGCTAAAGAGAAAGGGATTGCATTATTTGACTCTTGAAGCTACGAAAGCTTCACAAGTTTATTTTTCAAAGATTGTTGATAAGAAAGAAAAGGCGATTTGGCTACCACATTATATATTTGGTCATCCAAACTTTGTGTCCCTTAAATTACTATTTCCTCAATTATTTGTTGATTTTGTGAAAAGAGAGAAAAGGGAGAATCCCTAATTTTTGTTATTAAAAAACTGTCAATAATACACATTGGACTTGGGTATATATATACATGTTAGTGGGACCCACAATACAATGAGGAAAAAAAAAAGGAAAAGTAAAACTATACACTATCTAACACTCCCCCGCAAGCTGGAGCATATATGTTATATGCACCAAGCTTGTTACAAATGTATTTAATTCTAGGACCTCTGAGAGATTTAGTAAAAATATCTGCTAGTTGATCATTTGAATTGACAAAACTAGTCGCCAGACATCTTGATGCGATCTTCTCTCTAATAAAGTGACAGTCAACTTCAATGTGTTTGGTCCTTTCATGGAAGACTGGATTGGATGCAATATGCAAAGCGGCTTGGTTGTCACAGATGAGCTTCATCTGTTCATCCTTTCCAAATCTCAACTCCCGAAGACGATGTTTCAACCATATGAGTTCACATGTTGCCAGAGCCATAGCTCGATACTCGGCTTCAGCACTAGATCTGGCCACTACATCTTGTTTCTTACTTTTCCAGGATATTAGGTTACCTCCAATAAAAACACACATACCCGGAAGTGGGAAAGGTTGTTTAGAGGTTTGGCAGAGACAAAAAAACCCAAAAAAATGCACTTGCAGGGCTCGGTTGGCACAAACATAGATGGAGAGTGGCTAGACGGTGTCAGGCAAGGCTAAAGGTAGAAGCGCGTGGCCGGAAAGTGCTCCACGCGCCCTCACGCGCCGGCACGCGCCGGCACTTGAGGTTCAGGCCGTCGGAGAAGGAACGCGCGTGGCCGGCGCGTGACTGAGAATCTCCATCCGGTGCTTTGAAAAGACTTGAAGATCTCCTCCTTGCACACCTGATGGTATGGTCGGTGTCGGAAAAGGACTTCGCCGAAAAAAGTCGTCGGCGATGAGGGTTTTCTGATGGCGATGAGGGTTTTCTGACGGTGATACGGTTGATCGGAAAGCTTTAGAAGATGGGAAAGGTGACCAGAATGAAACACGGTCACTAAAAGGTTTCCCAGAATTGATTCACGGATAAACCGAAAATAATTAGGTTTTTTTTTTCTCCCTAGGCTCTGATACCATGTGAAAAGAGAGAAAAGGGAGAATCCCTAATTTTTGTTATTAAAAAATTGTTAATAATACACATTGGACTTGGGTATATATATACATGTTAGTGGGACCCACAATACAATAAGGAAAGAAAAGGAAATGTAAAACTGTACACTATCTAACAGTTTTAACTTTTCAAATTTCAATGTCAAGTTTGTGAATTGTGTAAGAGTCATCATGTTCCTTTCCATTTGAGCAATAAAAGATCTAAAATTCCTTTCTCTATATCCAGAGGGATGTATGGGGACCATCTCGAGTTACTTCTTATTCGGGCTATAAATGGTTCGTTAGCTTTATTAATGATTGCACTAGAACGACACGAATCTATCTTCTAAAGGAAAAATTAGAAGTTGCTTCAACCTTTAAAACATTTCACAAGATGATCCAAACCCAATTCCATACCAAAATCCAAGTTTTAAGGATTGATAATGGGAAAGAGTATTTCAATACCATTCTAGGCTCATATCTACTTGAAAATGGGGCTTTACATCATTCTTCTTGCAATAATACACCCTAGCAAAATGGAGTGGCTACAAGGAAAAATAAGCATTTACTTTAGGTAGCCAGAGCTTTGATGTTTACGAGCAATGTACCCAAAATTTACTCACTAATGTTGCACTAACCGTTGCCTATCTTATTAATTGTGTGCCATCTAAAGCCATAAACATGAAAATTCCTATTCATGTTCGTAAGTGTCATTTTCCTGGTGTTAATTTTTTTAGTTCTCTTCCTCTTAAAATATTTGAGCGTGTTGCCTTTGCTCATATTCATAGTTGGGAAAGGTCTAAACTTAATCCTATAGCTCTTAGGTGTATATTCTTAGGCTACTCTCCTACACAAAAAAGGTACAAGTGATTCCATCCTTCAACAAAGAAAATTTTTGTGACTATGGATGTTAAGTTTTTGAAAAATCTCTCATACTATCCTAGGATAGATCTTTAGGGGGAGAAAACTAGAGTTTAAGATCTTGCCTATGCCTTCATTCGTATATCCAGCTATAAATGACCTTTCCTTACTCAAATTTGACCAACCTATCAACCAAAGGGAAGCTAGCAATGAGTTGGAAAAGCAACAAGATGAAGGAAATGAAAATGGGTAACAAGAACAACAACTTGAGTTAACCTTAAGGTCTAGCTCTTTATATCCAAAAACTGGAAAAAAAAAATGACAAAGTAGTGGAGGATAACATTGGAACTATAAAGACACCACTGGTCTACTCTAGAAGGAAACGTGATAACGTGATAGATCCTCTCTCTCTCTCTCTTTCTCTTAGTCAATCTTCTACTCTAGAGACAGTTACTGCACATCCCCTGCCCCTTTTAAGTTCTTTGTTTAAATCTGACTTAGATATTCCAATTGTTATTAGGAAAGGGGTTAGAACTTGTACTAAACACCCTTTGTCTAACTTTGTCTCTTATCATCGTCTTAGTCCTAGCTACAAAGCCTTCATCACTAATTTGATCTTAGAATCTATTCCTTACAATATACAAGAAGCTCTAAGAGACCCTCAATGGAGGAAAGCTATATTTATGAAGATGAGATCCTTATATAAGACTAAGACTTGGGAAGTGGTAGAGTTACCATGTGGAAAAAAAAACAGTTGGCTCCAAATGGGTATTTACCATTAAATACAAGACAAATGATTCAATTAGAGACATAAAGCTAGATTATCAAGAGACATTCGCTCCTATGGCAAAAATGAATTCCATTAGAATCCTTTTATCTTTAGTTATTAGTTTAGATTAGTCTCTTCACCAATTTGCTTAAAGAGACTAGGATGATAGGTTGTAAACTTGCGAATACACCCATTGATCCTAATCATAAAGTAGGATCTGATCATGATGGAAGTCTTGTTGATAAAGGTAGATACTTGAGGCTAGTGGAAAAGTCGATTTATTTGTTGCATATCAGACTTAATATAGTTTATGCAGTTAGTGTGGTGAGCCAATTTATGCATTCACCAAGGGAATGCCACATGGATGTTGCTCAAGGGATTCTTAGCACAAGGCATATGTGAAATAATGTGGATTAAGATCCTACTAAAAGAATTGCATATGGAGCCTAAAGACCTAATGAAGAATTATTGTAATAATAAAGCAACTATCAACATTGTACATGATCTTGTTCAACATGATTGGACTAAACATGCTAAGGTGGATACTCATTTCATAAAGAAGAAGAGCAAAAGCGGAATGATTTTTACACCTTTTGTGACTACTGAACAACAGTTAGCACATACTTTCACAAAAGGAATCCTAAGTATCATATTTTTATTATATTGTTGGCAAGTTGGGAACGCATGATATCTATGCCCCAACTTGAGAGGAAGTGTTAGAATATGTGGTTGACTTTGGAGATTGATTATATATCTCTTTGCTTTCTCAAACTTGATTATATTTTGTGCTTTAAGCAAGTTTTAGATTGTGGAGTGATAGTATATTCTTAGGATTAAACCTAATTTAGTGTCTTATTTTTAATATTTTTGCATAGCTTGTTTATATATTACCTTGTAATCCCTCTAATTTGATAATATATGAATTATTGAGAAACTTCATTTTCATTTTCAATAAGATGCATATTTCGCAATAGAATGACTTCGAATAAGTGTCTTTCCTAAGTGCAATGGGAATATCACGATTAAGAGAAATTCTCTCACTACTAGACTCAAGAATCAAAGTGGAATTAGTAACCAAATTACCTATTCCATTTGAGTTACCTTTATCTAGTGAAGTTTCTTAGCATAGTCTAGTAGGTTAATGATCTTTATCATGATGATTCTTCCTTCTAGAATAAACACAAAATTCACTTTTGAGGTTTTTTTGTTATCGTATCTCCACTTGTCAATGAGTTTTCATAGTTTATAATATTCAAATCAATAGTATTAGGATTAGTCAGAGTGGAATTCAGTGAAGAAAAGATAGGTAAAGGTAAAGAAGCCAACAATTTCCAAAAATGGTCTTCCTTCACATTATTCTCCCCCTAAATAGTACCTTTGGTAAAGAATGATTGGTTTTCAAAGAATGTGACATTCATACCAACCAAAAAAATTTCAAAGATACTATTACAACACTTTTGCCCTTTTTGTCTTAGAGAATATCCTAGGAACACACAATTTACAACATGTGGATCAAGTTTTGAACAATTTTGTTTATGAATAGGGACAAAAGCCACACGATTGAAAATTCTAATAGGCAATAAGGTGAAGATTAGAGTATGAGCAAAGACTTTTAACAAACTATTTAAAGGAATTTCAAACTTTAAGACCCAAGTTGGCATCCTATTAATAAAATAAGAAGCTATAAGGGTAGTTTCACCCCATAGATATTTAGGAACCCCCATGGTGAACATTATTGCAACTCAACGTTTTTCCTCTTAGTGACATAGTTTTGTTGTGGGGTATCAAAGCAAGTGGATTGATGGAAAATACCTTTTTCTTTTAGAAAAATTCCATGGATTGAGTTGAAGAATTCTTTTCGATTGTTAGTTCTAAATATTTGAATTTTGTCTTGGGATTGGTTTTCAATCATAGTATAGGGTTCTTTAAAGAATCTCTCACCCTTTGATTTTTGTTTTTTACTAAGTATGCCTAACACACTCTAGTATGATAACTAGTAAAAATGATGAACCACCTAGTTCCAATAACATTGGCCACACAAGATGGACCCCACATATTGCTATGTATAAAGGAAAAAGTTTTAGATACTTGATAGGGTTGAGAAGGAAAACAAACACAATGATGCTTGGACAATTGATAACTTTCACATTGAAATAACAAAGGATTCACATTCTTAAACAAAGATGAAAACAATTGTTTTAAATAGGAAAAACTAGAATGGTTTAACCTCCAATGCCACAACAATATCTGACTTTCAACAAGAAGAGAAACTACACTATTGCTAACAAGTTGAATTTGTTCACTCTTTATCGAATCATCATATAAGTAATAAAGTCCATTTTCATTCTAACACTGCCAATCATCCTCTTCAAATGCAGGTCTTGAAATTCACAGTGAGAATCAAGAAATTTAGTAATGCAAGGGGAGTCTTTACTGATTTTGCTAACAGACAACAAATTATATGAAAGTTTAGGAACATGTAACACATATTTTAAAGTTACATGGACCCTTTTCCTATAATAGGTGACAAACTATCATCAACAATTCTAACTTTTAATTGGCCAGAACAAGGAGTATAAGAGGTAAATAGTTGTGATAAACTAGCCATATGATCGGATGCACTTGAATCAATGATTCATGGTATAGAGTTCTTTAAAGTAGTCAAGGCACTTAGAGGATTACCTTTTTGAGCAAAAGAATCAATTGGAATTAGAGTTTGAATGGAGTGAGTTTAATGCAACAACTTGTAGAGATGTAGTTGCTCTTTGCTAAAAGGAGATGTTTAAGGTTTTGAAAATTGCATCTTTATTGCAACTTGCATTCGTTGCCTTGATTTGTCTCCAAATTGGCCACCCTTCCAATTTATAGATTTGCCATGCAATTTCCAACAAGTAGTCCTTGTGTGTCAAGGCTTATTGTAGAAAACACACCAGGCGTTAGCCTTTTCTTCAACCTTTTGTTGCAGTTTCTAATTGGTTATTGCAGTTGTAGTTTCTATAGTTATGCTATTCAAGGTAGAGTTCTCAGTTGAGGCACTGACAGGATTTTTTCTCATTATCACTTTCTTCCTGCTCTCCTCTTTAACCTTCGAGAATATTTCTCTAGTAAAAGGTAATGGCTCCTTGCCTAAAATATAGCCTCGTAGATCATCCAAATCTGCATTGAGTCCCATTAGAATTCAAACATGCAATCCTTCTTTAAGTTAATCTTCTTGAATAGGGCTCTATCCATGGCACATGCCCACTCAATCTCATAAAAGAGATCAAGTTCTTACCATAACTCTTTGATAGTGTTATAATACTGTGTAACACTTTGATCACCTCACTTAGCCTCACGAGTCTTTGTCTTGATTTTGTAGATTTGTGCTGAATTTCCTAAATTGAACTATGTTCTCACCTACTACCTCTTATGTCCCTTCTACAGTAGTGAGAAACATATATGCCTGACCAATTTCTGGTTCCAAAGAGTTTACAAGCCAGGAATGACCATTGAGTTCTCTGCATCCCAAATAGAATAGGTTGGATCATCTTTTCTCAGAGCCTTTGTTGCACCAGTCAGATAGCCAATCTTTCCCTTTCCTTTAACGAACAACTTCACGGACTAGACCATCTTAAGAAGTTCAATTCCCTTAATCTATGAGTAATAATTTGCAAAGTTGGACAATGTAATCTACGAATTCTAGGTAGGACTTTGCTTTAACAAGTCACCTGAGAGCACCTTACTAGAAATTCCAGACATGGTGGTCACACAACTAATTTGCCAAAAAACAATAGAAGAACCAATAGAAGGATAGTCTTTTACAAAGCTGGCAAACAACTAGAACAAACAAATATTGCCAATCTAAAGAACCAACAAACAAAAAAAGTCCCAAGAAAGGATACTTTGATACCATGTGTGTAAAGCTAAAGAGAAAATATGTTCTTTATATTTTCTATACATAATCATTTTAGAGTTTATAATCCTATTTACTTACAACACTTACTATAAAGGAATACTATGTACGCATAGAATTTAGCCCAAGGATTAGCCTAAAAAATAACAATTTCTATATTTAAAAATGAACATGAGATTTATAGGAGATAATTTCAAAAATCTCGCCTAATTTGTTGCTCCTAATGAATTACACCGATCTTGCCTAATTTACTACACCACATTTACCAACGGCTACCATCTCCTCATTCATGGCATCTTTCCATGGTTTTAAGGTTAAAGCTTCTTTAATAGAGGTGGGAATTCATTGAAATGGAACTTATGAGAGAAAGGCTTGGTATTAAAAGTTCTTGCATGGACACAAAATGAGACATGAGGTGCCAAGTAGAAGCCTAAAGCCCTTTTCTAAGAACAATAGGTAGATCAAGATTACTAGGAGAATGGATTTTGAAGTAGAGACTTATATCATTATTTTCATTACATGTTTCAAAGTTTGAGGATGGGAATAAGAGAACTAACAATGAATTTTTCCTTCCTAGAGTATAGGTGGAGAATTGGAGTCTTAGGTCTCTTCACCATGGTTTCATCATTTGTGAGAGGATTAGAAGAAGTTTTTACAGGATCTTCAGAAGGAAATTTGTGGAAACATTGTCTAATTGATTATAGAAAAGATTACTAGGGTTATCTGTTGGGTTTAGGTTAGCAACCACTTTGTTCCTATCACCTTTATCTGCATGAACACTTCCAGCCACTATATATTTCTTTTCAGTCTCAATGCCTTTCACATGCCAAGCCACCCAATTTTCTAATCTTGAGATATTATCTCCTTGTAGATAGGTTCTATTAAAATATGACTGATTCTCTACAAAAGTCACATCCATAGTAACATCATGCTTCTTTGTAGGAGCGTAATAGCACTTGTAGCCCTTCTTTGTAGAGGAGTACCCTAAGCACACACACTTAACAGCTCTAAGATCCAATTTTCCGGTTGATAGATACAAACATAGGATACACACTTGAAGATTTGGTGGCAAGATGCTTGCTTACTTGGTGTTTTAGAGCATTAGTTGGCATTTTATTGATAAGATATGTGGTTGTCAATATAGCATCATCTCGACAGTGTTTTGACACCTTCATTTGAAATAAGAGAGCAAGGGTTACCTCTAGAAGATGTCTACTTTTTCTTTCAACTACATGTTTTGTTGTAGAGTATCAATGCATGTTAACTGAAATAGAATGCCTTCATTGCTCAAGTAAGTCATCAATTCCTGATTGAAATATTCCTTACCATTATCATATCTTAGGGTTTGAATTTTGGTTCCGAGCCAACTGTTAAAAAATTTGTGAGTAGAGAAAATTAAGGATACTTCAGACTCAAGACTTCAAAAGATGAACCTAAGTGATCTTGGTACAATTGTCTATAAAAGTAACAAACCAATGAGCACCTAAAATATAAGTAACATGGGATAAGCCTCAAGAATTTGAATGAATTAAACTAAATGGAGAAACAAATTGAATTATTTTATTGAAAAGCTCACACAATGATGTTTAGTAAGACTACATGGCTTGCAGTGGAAATTACTAACAGTTTCTCAAACAAGGAATGAAACAACTTTTTTAGCAAAGGGGATGGGGCTATCCTAAACAGTTATATCAAAGAAGAATTTTGTCCAAACTAATTTTGTGGGTTGAAACCAATCATTGAGACACTTCTCCTTCATTTCTCCAATTAGTCGCCAGGTAGTAAGTCCATTTTCTTGTTTACCATGCCTAATCATCTTCCTTGAAAATAACAACCAATAAGTGTAAACTCAATATAACAATTCAAATTTTTTGTGATTTTTCCAATAGACAATAGGTTGTAATTTAGATTTGGGACATAAAAGATAGTGTAAGGTTAAGGTAAGTGAGATGTGCATGGATCCTTGGCAAGCTACCGAGGAGAATGATACATCAAGTACCTTGATTTTTTGTTTTCTTGAACATGGTAAGTAACTAGAAAAAAAATTAGACATATGAGGTTTGAAGCACTTGAGTCAATGATCCAAGTGTTGGAGTTAGTTTAGAGGGGAACAAAAGTCTTTGTACCAGATTGAGCCATGGAACAAGAACTTACATTTGAAGATGAGTTTACATTCAAATTCTCCAACTGATTCAACAATTGTTTCAACATCTTAATATAGATCTATTGAATCTTGACTACTCCAATTTTTCTTCATCAATGGTTGTGTGATTAGTTTGTCTCAACCTAGGAGGCTGATTTTTTCCTTTGTTGCTAATTTGTTTCAGGTTTGGAGGCTTTCCATGTAGCTTCTAAGGCATGGCTCTTGTGTATCTTGGTCTATTGTAGTAGTCATACCACATTTTGTCCTTACCTATTGTTTTTTTGTTGTCCCTTACATTTTGAATTGGTTTAGACACCACTAGAGCCAAATTTCTATTATAGAATATCCACTATTTCCAGTTTTTCTACCCATCAATTCTTTACCACTTTCCTCTCAATAGATGTGTGAAAAAGCTTCATCAAGATACAGGAAAGAGTATTTTCCTATCACTCAATCACATGCTTGATCAAATTCAGGATTAAGCCTCAACAAGAATTGAAATACTCGTACTATTTCCCTTATGTCCCTCATCTTTCTTGTGTCAGTAGTAGATTCCATCTCCATGTTTTGGTAGAAATCTAACTTGTTATAACCCTTTGAGGGACATGAGGGAAATGATATTAATAATCTTCCGCTTAATCTAAAAAAAACGGGAAGTGAAACAAACCTTGGAGTAGGTCTTATCAACAACCTCCCAAATATCCTTAGCCATGGGAAGAAGTAGATATGCCTTATTGAG